>NW_027106556.1:112352-126016 GCF_000696795.3 Halyomorpha halys
TGTTTCATTGACCGCACCCCCAACCATCTTCTCATATATTATGTCTTATTTGAATTATTTTACTATATTTTTATAACAATCGGTTATCTATTAATAAAAATAATTAATGTTTCAGGCCCCACCTAAGCGTCCTGATTGGTTTAGAAATGCTGCACCAGGAGCTGGAAGACCAATGCCAGATGGAGAAGGATCAAGTAAGGGAAATGTTGTGAGGGCATCTAATTTTACTGTAGCTCCGTTCCATAGGCAAGCACCTCCGACACCCCCTTCTTTCCCTTTCTCTCCTAGCTTTCGAACTTCTCAACCGGGTGGACGTTCATTTTCTATCAGAAACAATCAGATGCAATCAAAATTTTTTTCTAGTCCTAGTACAAGTAACATTTTTCCTTCTCAAAATCAAATGAATGGCAACCCATTTTCATCTAGCAGACCACAAGCCTCATTTCCCCCAAATGGACAGGCCTTTCCCAATAACACCCAGGGATTTCAAACTGCTAATCCATTATTTCAGGCTAATGGTCAGAAATTCCCAAGTCAAAATTTCTCTCCTCAGAATTCCCAACCTTTTCAGAGAAGTACTCCCCCGTTTCGACCTCTAGTTGGAGGATTTTCTACAAGCAACCAGGGATGGCCATCAAACAATCACACGTTTGGTGGGCAACCATCATTTCCTGCTAACACTAATTCCTTTCCAAGCCCTTCATTTAGTTCTACTAATTCTGCAGGATTTTCACAAAATCGTCCCTGCAAGCACAGACATTTTGATAATCAAGGGTTGCAACCAAAGGCCCAACAGTTTCCTATGAACAATGCACCATTTTGTTCAAGTGGAACTGGAAACGCTGAGCAGAATGGATACATGCCTGACAACCCTCCATTCCCTCAGATGTTCCCCCCAAATTGCTCTCAGTACACTCCTCAGCAGGGTCAAAACTTCCAGCGCCCTGGTAATCCTCCTTTCAATCTTCCAAACAGTCACTCCTTTGCTGGTAGCAGTCCTTCATTTCAGTCACAGAATCATTTTTCATCCCCAAATCAACAAGCTCCTCAGTTTTTACAAAATAGTCAATTTTTCCCTACAAACATGCCTAGCTTCCAACAGCCTAATAATTCTTTTCCACAAGGCTGTAGATCATTCCCTCCCAAATAATTTGTTGATGTTAATTTGTTATTTTTATCTTATTCAATAATGAATATGTACATATTTGACTGAGAAAAATTGTTGAACTTTTAAGTTTTTCATTTTAAAAAGCTGAAGAAAAAATGTTTAAGAATGTATATTTTCAATGATTAGTTCATCAAAAAGCTAAATTTATTTATTTTACGTAGGAGAAAGATTGCTTAAAAGTGTGATAAAACAGTTTAGATTTAGATATTTATCATATAATCCATTTTGCTGACCACATAATTTATAATCAAATTAGGAATGCTTTTGGTAGCTTGTACCTAGGTTTTATAGTTTTTTCCGGTTTGTACTATTTATTATCACCTAATTTCACTTGGTATGTTAGATATCATACTCAAATTTAAAACGACTGTTTAATGTAGCTGTATGTTACTAATGAGTGTCTGTGGATATTAATCTTTTCTTTGTATCATAATCGAAGTCACATCATAAACAACTTGAAGTACTTAAAATAATTTTATATATATATGTATAGTTGACCATATAACTTAAAATATGAAGAACATGGTCAGGGTTGTGGTGAAAAAAGAAAAAAAATAGTTTTTTGAAAAAACGCAGTTAAGTTTTTTGACCGCAACCCTGACCACCTTCTTCATATTTAAAATAATTTTGTCTGAGAATGATATTTAGGTTGTTATATTTGATTTCTGTGGAGGAAATATCACACAGCAATAGTATTTATATTTATTTTTAATTTAGTTTACTTTATAAATTGAAATCTGGTATTAAATATAATTTTAATAAATGAAAATAAGAGTCAAGATTTTTATTTAATTCTTTATACATATTTGTTTTGTTTTGTATTGGTTTATAGTTATTTTTCATATACATAGGCAGTTTACTGATGAAATTATTGAAAATAATTGAGTTTAAAGATACTATCTTTTTTTTTTATTTCATAGGTGTTTGTTGTCAATGTTTGAATTATCTTCCAATGGTTGTTTCTCTATTTCGTGTAAATTTTATTATGTTAGTCTTCTTATAAAATTAGTTTTATGCTTTATACTATTTCTAAACACCTTTACAGAATTTCATTTAAATCTAAAATTAAAATTATTTGTCTTAGTGGTAATTTTTTCACTTAAGTTCATTAGTAATTTCTTATAAGTTTTTTTTTTTGTTTTTTTTAAGGAAATTAATAAGTATTATTATTTGCTTTTTCCTTGCTTACAATTAACTTTTTGCTATGTACCACAATTTACTATACATGATATCTTTCCCTTTTTTTATGATGTTTACTTGTGCTGTTGTATTCTTATTGATTCTAAATCAAGTACCTGTTTCAAAATACCTTTTAATTTTAAAAAAGATAAACTTCTTATTTAGTTGAGTGCTTCTCTTTTTATGTTATATTCCGAATAAATCAGTAATCATTTTATTCTTGACTCTTGTTGATTTTTTTCTTCTTTTTAATAAATTAACTAGTCTAGTTCTATTCCTTATTCTGTAGTACTTTATAATCTGATAGAATATAGAGAATGTTATATTTTTCAAAAGCCAGAATTTCTTCAATGTATCAATGACTTTGATTTAGATGATTCCAAATTTCTTTACACTTAAAAGAATGATTAATAATAAAATAGGTAGGTTTGGTTAGTTGTTTTCAGATTTTTTTTTTGTCAATGTATTAAGTTTTTTTTTTGACAAATTAAAATTATTCTGAAGCCATGGACCAGTAATCAGTTGTGTTAATAAAAATAGCTTTATTTTCATTTTTTTTAATCTATTAAAAGTTGCAGATCTAATTTGTTTTCTGCATTAATTTGTAAAAATATTAATCAAGTATTCAATATCATTGGGATAATATTTTGGTTTCTTTCTGTTTAAATATTCAATAATATATATATTTTTAACTTTATCAAGAATAAGTTCTCTCTGATATGGTTCTTGATATATTTTTTTGAATATCAGATAGTTTTAATTTTAATATCTATTAGTGAATTTTTAATAAAAATGACAGTAGTACAGTCAAGATTTATTTCTTTTATGATTATTTGTCTGTAAATGTATTAACTATTGTTTTTTGTCTTGAGGTTATTAATTTATCTTTTGTTTATCCATCAATATGATTCTTAAAACATTTTTGTTTTTAGTTAATATATTTAAAACAAACTGTGATTTATTTTTCTTTTATATATTTTTTTATAATGTTCCTTAGTGTAGTTTAAAAAAATAAAATAAATTGTTACCACTTTAAAATTTTAATTAATTTTAAAATTAATACAACTGTTAATTTTGTACTGTTAGTGTATATATATATGTGTATTTTTAATGTTACATCCCTTAGGGATTATCCTCTAACATAAATTGTATAAATTTTAAGTTTGGGAGTTGAGAATCTTTTAGAAATATAGATATATATAAGTAATGGATGTGTTAATAAATACTTCACTAATATTTTAATGAGTGTATAAGAAATATTTACGCATGTTGATATTTATCTAATTCTTAACAAAATGTAAGAGAACCTTATAACTGTTGAAAGAATTGTTTTCAATAAAAATATGGTGTTTAATATTGGTTTCAATCCGTTCAATATACATTCAACAACTTTATCTCAAAACTACCTCGTTATTTAAAAACTTATAATTTTTATTCATAAATTTAATTACAAAATAGATCTTATAAGCTATATACATTATTTAAGTATTAATTACATTAAGTACTAAATTTATTAAATTCACATAGAAACATTTAAAAAAAAATAAAATAAAGAAGGAAATAAAGGAAAATTAGTTTAAATACTTGTTATCTTAATAAATTACTAATTTTCTAATGAATTTTAAATGACAAAAAAACAAAACTTAAAATATGGGATCACATCGTTTTTGTTTATTCTTTATGGTAAACAATATGTTATCATACATTGTTTAATTATGCATTCTCAAATGAATTGCCTTTTTGATTGTGTCATAAGATGGTAACTTTTTTATCTTCAAAACTGTACTTAATGGTTAATTATAAAGAGTAATACCATTAAATTCTCCTGGATTAGGGCGGTAGCCAAAATTGGTAACCAGCTGCATCGATAATTCTCCATAAAAATTATATTTTTAAGATTTCTGGCTGTTCTACTTGCTAATCTTCAATGAAGATTATCAAATGAAGCAATTAATTGATAATCAAATAGAAGACGGTTAGTTTTGTGAGACTACAGAAGTTCAACTAGTGAAGAACAACTGTGATAACTCAGTTTCGTAATACTTTCAGAATTTAATAATAATATTAAAATAAATAAATAAATTTTTACGATTTAAAATGACAATGTTTAAAAATTGCAAAACTTGTGAAGCAACAAAAAGAGACCTATAGAGAAAGTAAAGCATAATTTATAACAAAACAACTGTTGGGTTCCCAATGATTTATGTTAGAAATTATGTAAGTTATTTGTCCCCCCCCAAAAAAATGATATTACTGAGAATTAGCTCCTAGCGTGAATGTGAAATTTAGTCATTTTATTATTTATGATTTAATACAATTGATACTACTTGAGTCAGTAGCATGTTGTGAATTGGTTGGCAAGACATTTGAAAGTGCAAATAAATATACTTAATCATTACGTTACTATACACTTGAGTAGCACCCATTGTTCTCTCTTCTCGCTTTACTTACATTATTTTTCTTTCAGCTGCTGTTTCATTTTGATTTTAAAAATGCAAGGTCTTACAAGATTAGCACAGCTCATTGTAGTAATGGGTAAAGCTTAAAGCTAACATTTGATCCAAGATCAGACGGGCCTCTTTTGAAAATTGATTTCCTTCTACTACAACTTCTATAATAGGTAACTCATTGGTAATTTTAGGAATGAGCTTATTTCAATTGTTATACTATTGACTAGATGTGCATGATTGTTACTAAGTTTAAAAATTATAATTATTTAAAAACACACATTGATAAAATACATATTATTTGATTTTTATTTTGAATTATTTGAATAGAACGGAGAGATACATCAGTCTTTTATCATTTTTGTTAAAAGTTTTAAAAAAATTTCTTAGTTAAGGCAGGATGACATTAAAAAAATATAATCTGTAAAATACTGAAAAATAGTTTCTGGCAAGAAAAGGCCTTTTAAAGTGATAATGCTTATTAAAGGGATACATTTGTACTTCACAAATATTATATTTATAGGAGTAAAAACAATTTTTTTAAAACTGTATATCAACTTAAGCACTATTTTAAATCAAGTATTGAAAAAAAACAAATTATTTCTTAATTTTTCTTTTAAAATGAAGAAATTATAATGAGCAATTGCTGACACTAACTGTTAAGTATTGTATTATACAATGATATTAATTAAATATTTTTTTTTATTTTATTGGCATATGTTATATTCTTCCCTAATATTGTAAACTTTATATACACCCACCTTTATTTGTATATATTTCTAGTCTTAGATTTTATAATAAACCATTTTCTTAGAAGCTACTATTCCATTGAGAGGAAGAACAAAAATAAAAAAATTAAACAGCTTTTGAAATTTTCGCATAAACCAGGACCAACATTATTTTTACAAAAGTATTACATTTTTTGAAGAATCTTACACATTATTTTAATACTTATTTAAAATTACTGGATTTTTTTTTTTTAAATACCATAAAAAGTCTTGTGTAGATACCTTCTACAAACCTAATTTGAATCATATACTTATTAAATTATATTCATACTCTATATAACCAAAAATAATAAGGAAATCTTTTATTTAAGGTACCATGTTTCCTTTTATGAATATGTAAATTTTTTTGAAAAATAATTTATGAATTAATGTGTACAAAATGGGATTATATGAGTTTAAACGTGGATATTGCAAAAGTAATTTTTTCTCATAAACTGGCCATGCAGTAGTTTAGCCTAGTCAACAGTATAACATGATTAGCTCAAGTTCTGTGCCTAGTGTTGCCAGTCGGATTACAACGGCAGACACAACAAGATGGAAACAAAAACCAGTCCATGAAAATTCCTTTGCAGTCGTTATCTGGATCGTATGCAAGTAGTCGATGCCATTTATACTTCTGTTCACACCCGCAGTCACCAGCACATCTGTTTGTTTGTACTTTTCTGAAATAAATTATTTAGATTTAATAATACATAAACAATAAGAAATAAATATATGTATATATAGTTGACTGTAAAAATTTATATATAAGAAGATGGTCAGGGTTGTGGTCAAAAGAGAAACAAAAATAGTTTACAACTATTAATTTTCCGATGTTTCGCCCCACTTTGCAGGGCTTCATCAGGGCTGTTCAAAGGTAAAGGTTGAACCTTTCAGGTTCAAGGTTGTTCCTTTATTGATTTGCTCTTCCTTATTTTTCCTTCTCTTATCTTTTCTTGTTTTCTTCCTAACCCTACATTTTTAATCCTCTCTATTCCCCTCCTATGTTTGTATATATAAAGAATAATGTATCTAATATGTAGTTATAATGGGAAAGTAAAAAAAAAAATACTATAACTTTGTTAATCACTTATGTTTGTATTATTAATATTTTATACCAGAACTGATTAGTATGATGTGTACTTGTTGCAATCCATTATATTTGAGCAGCATTGGTTATTATTAAACAAAGCATTTCTCCCTGGTGTGATGAAAAAGTAATGTTAAACTTTGGTTGGGAAAGTTAAATTTGATTTGTATTAGATTAATTTATTTGTTTATTGAACAATAACTTCAAATTATCATAATTTAAAAAAAATTTAATAGATGAAAGAATTATGCTGGATACATGCTTTCGTAACCACTTCGTAAGTAAATGTTTAATCCTTCACCCCTTTATTTTAAGGTTTATTACGTACCTTACTCTTAATACTGCTGCTTTTTGTATTGTAAGCTAATTTTTTTTTCATTCTTATTTTAAACATAATGGATTATAAAATAAATAATAGGGAATAAAATAAATTATATATTTCATTAGTATCTTTAGATCTACTGTTTTACTTTAAAAAATAAATAAATATTAATGTGGCTCGATTAGCACTGTTTGAATTTAAAATTAAGTATGAAAGATGGATATTCATCCAGAAATTATTAATTATGCATATATTTACATTTTTTTCTTTGCCATATTCACCTTTCATTTTTGTTATTTCCTATTATATCTATTTTTATAGTCCTGAAGTCGATTGCAACATCGGCACACTTTAAAAAAAAAAAATTGCTTTCTGTTTCTTTTTTGACTACAATAAGAATATAATTTTCTGTTCAATTATGCTTAAGTAAGAATTAAAGAAAATTAACCTTCAAGAATAAAATAATTTTTTATGAGAATATTTATTATAAGTACTCTTCAAGCAAACGAATCTTTAAGTTTTAGTTGGTACTCGTGTAATGTTCAAAACTCCTACTCATATTACTACTTTAATAAGACCACAAATGCCAACTGCCAACTTCTGCTACATTGAAAGAGGCTAACAAACTCCATAACAAATCTTTTTCAGTTGAGGTCAGGATTATAGTAACTTGTAACATTCTGTATAAGAGAGTTTTGAAATTCCAGCAATTGGAAATCGCAAATTAATACCTTTAATTTATTCAAAACATAGTTAAGATGTGGAAAAATCTAATAAAAGAACTACATTTAAAAATACAAATCAGAATAATATTATAGGGTTCTAATTTAATTAAGAAAAAGAAATAATAATTTACATTTTTTTTCCTTCTAAATAACAGATATCAATACTATATAATGATATTTTCTAGGAATATTTTCATTCATACTTTGAATCATGTTGGAAACTATTAGGGGTTATCTGTTCCACTGACAGTGGTTTTCCTGCTACAATTTTGTTAACTATCTCTAATAGTTTTTCACAAACAAGCAATCTCCATTGTTTTGTTCAATACATTTTTTTAAAAATTAATTTATATCTACTGTGAGATAATTAGTGAAAAAATAATAAAAAACACTTACGAACAAACTTCCTGGTGAATGGCTTGCTCAAAATGTTGAGTGTTTACTATGGCACGTATCTTGCCTGCACTATTAGCAGCCCAATATGGAGTAACTATTTCAATTTTCGATTGGCAGGAATCAACTCTGAAAATTTTGAAGTATTAATGATTTTATCTTGTTTTATTTATTTCAAACTTGTTAAAAATGTATTTATATTCATAATAAATATAAATAACTAATGAAATCTGTTCTAGAAATTTTTTATGTGACTTAATAGTAAGTGTTTTATAACTTTACAATAATTATGGGTATTTATTCAGATCATAGGTATTTATTTATATGCTAGTTGTATCAAAAAGTTATATCAAGATAATAGTTTAACAGCATTATGAATTCCATTAATACAATTTAAATAATAGTTATTTCAAAATTAAAAATTCATAATTTGATTCTTAAATCTTTAATTAGTTCTAACCTATATAATGGGGTTGATAAGTCTTCATTGGCTTGTTTTTCAGGATATCTCATGCCTTGTACTCATAAATTGTCAAAAAAGATATATTATCGAGTCTTCAGGGGTGGATCAAGGCAATTGGTTGCTATGAACAGTAAAAATTTTGTAAAACTGTTAACGAGTGGAACGTAGAGGTCATAAATTTAACATTTTATTTTTATATTTGTTCAATTATTTTATAGAGAATTTTTAGATGCTTTTTGGTCTTACCAAAATCTTTAAGTTAAGATATTTTAAGACTTCAGGGCTCTATGAGAGTACTTACATTTCATTCATCTCTACCGCTGTTTTCCTAAAAAGCTTCTACCACACCACAAACCAACGTCAATAAACATATCTAGCCTAAATAGTTTTGTGTCCATATACATTTCAGATTAAAAATTATATTGTTAGTTAGTTACTAGGGTCTGACGAATTACTTGTTTAATAATATTGAGCTGAAAAATCATAGTGATGAGGTATTTGAATTGTTGACTGGTTAATAAACGATTTGGATCCCAGGCTTTTGTTCTGAATTGTTCATATCTAACCTAAAATTAATAGTCTCCAATTTGAGATTTAATATAATTTTATCTAAATTTATTGTTCAAGTTAAAATGACCACACTTACTTTAAAATGCTTAATAAATTTTTACAAGCATGATTGAGCCTTTGTGTAGCAATAATGGTTTGTCTAATCATAGTGCTCATGCAAAATTACTATAGTCACTTGCATTGCATTGTAGTGCAAAAAGATTTATTATGAATGTTTGAGCTTGTGTTGCCGCCTTTAAAGGAGAATTGGGGAATCTGTACAATACTGTTTTAAGTAGCTGAGTTTCAAAACTTTACTTTTATTCAAAATATTTGAGTACACAGTACAATTCAAAACATCAAGTTGAGTATAATTAAAGTAATTTTTACTTTCAAAATGATTTTATTCTATAACACAAAATGATGTAAATTGAAAATAGAGACATTAATTTAATGACAAAAAATTTGATCACATTTATACTTGATTTCACTTGTTTACTCAAAATTTTTAAGTAACTTGTGTTTGAATTCAAAATGAATTGATCAGGAAATTACCCAAAAATTTCAATTACTTAGTACTAAATTACAAAAAGTAATTGATAACAAGCTTACTAACAATTTTTAAGTTTGATATAATGGATTAAAAAATACTCAATAATTTTTAAGTTTGATGTAATCGATAACAAAAGTAATCATAATTATTGAGTCCAGGTATATTTGATTACACTTTATCCTCGGTGCTCATATACTTTTAACATAACATTGAGAAAAGTAGTGAAGCACTGCCTAACTATGCTTTCAGGTGGATTAAAGCTATGGTATATAAATTTATCATTTCATTCATCATTCATTTAGTTCAATCATACCACTTCACTTTTGTTGATTAATTTTATAATTATTATATTAATATTTCATTGAAAATGTGCTATATTTATATATATTGAGATACCTGCCAGTGTCTGAGGTATGGTTTCCTGGCCTGGGCACTTGTCTTCTCCCTCTTTCCGTCCTTGCATTATCTTCGTAGACTTCTTGCCCAGGTGGCCCATACTCCCCTCCCGTCTCAAACTCTCCATACATTCTCTTCATGAGTGCTTTATTTTCATCTATAAACAGTTCTATCCTTTCCCTTAAAAAGAAATTAAAAGTACAATCAAAGTATATAATTGCTTTTAGAATTTGCAAATATTTCTACCATAAAATCATCTTATAAGTTAAGGATTTGTACACGGTTCAATAGAGGGAGATACAGATCTATTTATTATCAGTAGTATGAGCACTGAACTTCCGAGTTTGTTGAACATTTTTCTTATCAGAATCTTACAAGTAAAAGTACTTTTGACAGTTAAATAAAAGTAATAAAGAATACAAGGGTAATTTGTTCATAATTTCTGAAATTATAGGGAACAGTTTCTGCTCCGGGGTGGAGATAATTACAGTAAAAAATTCTTTTTTTGGTGTGATTAGAGGAATTATATTTTGAATTTAAGGACATTTAATCACTAAAAGATATCATTTTGTTAAAATTAATATGAACCTTAAATCAACAAGTAACTATAACAATTGAAGGTAAGCATTGACAAATAAAGTAAAAACTTTTTATAAATGTTTACATAAAACTTTTATGAAGTAATTTATGGCCAAATTATATTGCCAAAACTTTTAATTGATTTTCGAGGTTAAATACTGAAACTCGATGAATCTAATCTTCTTTTTTGAAGTTAAAATACCAATGATTCTATCGATTATTGCAAAATTATAGAAAAATGTGTAATATCTTTAAGAAAATGTAATGTTAAAAAAAAATTGTTTTTATAATTTTTTTAGTAGTTATGTTTGTACTATTATTATTTTTATTTGGTAGAACTAGTTATAAACTTATTTTATTTATTTTTTCTTCCAGAGTTTATTAAATTCTGTGGTAAATTTTAATTTTATTATTATTTGTTTTTTCTTTATTTATGTATTATTAGTATAAATCTATATACATGTTCAATTAATTATATAATCAATTGGTATTTAGTTCATTCCTAGTTCAGAATATTAGTATATACATATGTATATTTGTTTTGCTTTTTTAAATTGACCTCCAGGAGATAAATATTCCTTTACCATAGTACTTTTTTGTCTGTTTTATTTTTTCTGATACTATATATGTATTTTTTGAAATTAAAGCAATTATTATTATTATTCTTTAAGGTATAAAGTTGTTTGAATAACCAAAAAAAAAATATTGGCAACTGTCAAAGTTCACAACTGGTAAGTGAAAAGTTCAAATCCAAAAGTGTTGAGAAAATTATAATATTTCATAATTGATACATCCTAATAGGAAGTCTTCAGGTTATTTCATAATTAATTAGGTGATATGTATCTTCCCGAAACGATTTATTGATTAAGGCCACAATAACATTTATCAATTGCACTGTTTCGGGAGTTTTCTCCATTAAAATTCCAATGTGATAATCAATAACCATTTTAGAAGTTATATTTCTCCTAAATAATTATGAAACAATGTTACATGACACATTTGGGAAAATGAACAACTTTATTATTGTATCTTTTTTTAGTGGAATTAATTTTTATATTGTAAATTAACAATCAGAATTATTGAAGAAAAGCCTCATTTAGATCCCATAAACCAACATAGTAAATAATAAAACTATAAAAAATTATTTTTTTTTTAAATATTAACTTTATTTGTAAACAATTCTATTTTATACATATATAGATATTTAGTGATGTTTCAGCCTTTTTCAAACTTCTTTATCCCAGACATCTTATTAATATCCTTTGGAAGTATAAAAACAACTCTATTAAAGAATTAGTTCATATTCTTACTTCTTGGGATTTGCAAATAAGATTATCAAATTTTTTTTAGTCTTATACAGTTTTCTTTTTTACAATTCCAGTTTAACAATTAGGTTTTAAGAATATTCTTCATCAATCATTTTGATTAATAATTAATAATATTTTTATTTAGTTGATACATTCAGATAAAACTGTGGAGAAATTTAAAATCTGCCTTCCTCAACAAATTGGTAGCTGAGGTGGCCATTCTTTCTTTCAGTTAAACCCACAACACCACAGGGAATTTCCAGGTATATAGGAATATATTGATATTTATTTATTTATTTTGCATCTTGGTGTTGAAAACTAATTTATTTTATTTTATTATTGATTTTGTTAAGTTGTATAGTCTATTTCCATTTAATAAAAAAGTACAATAATGAATGCATTATGTGGAACATGTGGCATAATATAAAAAACAGTCAAATAATTGTTACTGGGTCTGAGAGACCCACCTGTCATATTATGGGCTAAAATGTTTTGTTGAGACTGAAAAAACCTGAGATGGGAGCAAGAAGAAGTTTATGCAGTTAATGGAGTGGCTACGAGCTATTTATTTGTTTTTTTAATTATTTTCTTTTTTCTTTTATATTTCTTTATTGCCAGATTGGCTTGACATGCTAATTTAACAATTTAAATGGTTATTATAAAACAGTTTGATTTACTTTTAACAACTGACCATGGTGATGAATAGTCTCACCCAAAATACACTCCTAACTATTACAGTGCTATAATAATTAATTAGTTTTAAATAAAAAAAAAAAATTATTAAAAAAAGTAATGAATAAATAAAAATAATAATAGTTTGTAATTGAAATATGAAAGAAAGAGATAAAATACAAATAAAAATTTAATGTTTTTATAATTAACAAAACAGATAATATGAAGATGAGAAAAAAATGATAATAATGATAGTAATAAAAAATAAATAAAAAGTTCATAATAGAATGTCTTGCAAAAGCCTGTGATTTAGTCTTTGAGAGGAAGTTGGATTTCCTACATCGTAGGTCACTGCATCTTAACTTCTAGTAACCGAGAATGAAATTTTGTATAACTTTTTTTAATAAATTCATCAACAGATTCAGATTTTGGTTCGCAATGGACTATTTCTTACAAACCAAGACTTTGTTTTGGAATGATTGAAATTTTTCTTTTCATAAAGGCTACTCCTCAGACTTCAGAGCCATAAATCAGTAATGGTCTTAATACTGTTTTGCAGATGGGGATTCTTGCAGCTGGTTTTGATTAGTTTAATATTTATATGATGATTCCAGGTTAAGCGATGAACCAAATAAACTCCAAGGTTTCTAAAAGCTTCACTAGCAGGATTTCATTGCAATATTTTTCTGTTAAGAATAAGTTCAGGTGGATCTAAAGTAAAGATTTTTGAATGTTGAGACTGATCTTCCACTTCACGAAGTATTGCTCTAAATTATTAAAGTGAGTCTGCAATGTATTTCAAGTTATTATTATGTCATTGTGTAAGGAAAAACTGCTGTGTCATTAGTTTGTTTGGTTGTTTAGTGGCGCCAAACTTCATTGGTCATCAACGCCATTTATATTTTATTTAATTTTGCTAATATTCGTTAAATTTTATTTATTTTTTTTTTATTTTTATTTTTTTTATTCTTCCGATCAAGTTATATTTTTGTAAGTAAATGTTGTGATTTTAAAAACTGGAACACCAATTCTATTGCCTTATCATCGTCTCCAA
>NW_027106556.1:126066-158945 GCF_000696795.3 Halyomorpha halys
TTTTTATTTTTTTTATTCTTCCGATCAAGTTATATTTTTGTAAGTAAATGTTGTGATTTTAAAAACTGGAACACCAATTCTATTGCCTTATCATCGTCTCCAATGGTTTTTGAGATATCTTGGCTTAGTCCCAAGCTATTGAGGTGTGGTGTAAAATATGGACATCGTTGGAAAACATGGTCATTAGTGAACATAGCTATGGAGGTATATGTGGATTGGACGATGTCATGAAGATGAAAGTTAAAAATAATAGAACATCCTTGTGGAGTATGGGCATGAATTTGTTTGATGATGGAGTTGGTGTAATTTAGTCTAATAGTAAATGCTTGACCGTTGAGGAATGAGTTCAGAATATCATACAAGTATTTGAGAGAGTCTAATTTACTACAAGCTTATTGAAAACTGTTTGGAAGACCAAGAGCGTTACCAGTGTGTATTTCGTCCTTTTAAATCCGTTTAATATTAATTCCAATAATCGTGCTAGTCGGTGTGAGATGAAATATACTTAAGACCAAATTAAAAATCCGGCATAATGCTGTTGCATTGAAAGAAAAAGGAAACGTTTATTTTTACGATTGATTACAGTAACTATAGGAGCTGCTGACTTATTTAGCGTTTTTACCAGGCTTGTGAATATTAGTTTGGCTTTCTTACACGTCAAAAACTATTAAAAATTGACTTATTAATTATTTAAAACGTTCAAAACAATCTTCATAAAATAATTGAACAAACCTAAAAACAAATCGTTAAATTTGTAACTCTCAAATTGAAACTTTCGTTAGGAGTCCGGAAACTCTTAGCGGGGTCGGATTAAGAGGTAAGGTTGCGTAGCGCCGGTAAATTTCTTCGAATAACTGAAAAGATATTTTAATAAATCACCATAAATTATAATACTAGAGAAGTTTTTTTTATTGAAAATTTGTAATAAGGGGAAGGATTAATGTCACTCTTAACACTTTGCAGATGTCACCAAAGATTAGACGTGGGCGTGAGTGGGAAAAGCTTAGGTGGCGCTAGTGGGCGACTTCCGTTCTTACTGTGCTTAATATGCTTCATCGAATCATCAGATTAAGAGCAACATATTTTTCTAAATAAACATAGATATAGAAGGAGGTTTATACTTATTTATCAGCCTCCTTTATTTAAGATGCAGCCAATTATCTAAAATTTGAAGTATTTTCCGTTCCTCTAAAAAGTATTCGAAAAATTGAAAAAAAAAATCAATGTATTTGTGCCCATTCTGTACTTTGAAGTTGTTGGATCGGCATCTTATCCTCCAAAACTTAATAATTTTAAGTCAGGGAACTATCTACCATAGTTTGAATTTCCCTAGTTCCGTGACTGTTTGGAACATGCACGAATGCTGTGTTTCTTTAAAAACCCTTAATATAATGATTAGTTTTGCAGTTTGTTTTCAAATTGTGTTTTTTGAGTCTATGATATTGAAATGAGCTGCAGAAAGAACGATCGCCTTTCAATTAATAAAAAAATCTTGTTATTTAACTTGTAGAGAGTGAAATTCTGAAAGATGTAAAACAGTTCGCTATTTTACCGTCTAATATTTTATCGATGACTTTATATAATAAATATCAAAATATGATACAAGAGATGTCTCAGGCATAGTGGCGAAAAATTGCAAAAGTACGCTATTTCATAAGAAAAAAAAAATCATTAACCCAAAAACCGACAGATCTTTGACAAAATTGTTAGACTGAATGGCCGATCTCGATTAGCACTGTAAATTACAACCGACCATCATTGGATCGGGTCGAAATTGTTTTTCCCACTACGAACACATAATTGCAACCATCTCACTAAGGTATAATTCAAAATTTTAAAACAATACCAGAGGAGGCATTGTTTCAGTCCAGGTGCCAATGACAACTAAGATGACTTATTTAAAACTAAGGGTAAATAGAGTGATCAAGTCCATTTTTCTGAAATTACAAGTCTGCCATTTTAAACCCCTACGTTAACTAGATATTTCACCCTCGATATCTTGAAAACTATGTGTTGCACGAAAAACATTATCCATACCTATTTTAGAGTAAATTCGCTACACAATTAAACTTTTACATTCAGTAGTACACAAGTTACAAAATTGACAATTTTTTTTTTCGAAAGAGAAATCACTTTCTTGGAATATTATTTTGACAAATGTCCTGGAAATGTTATTCTTAAGACAAGTATAGAAAATGAGTTATCTTGGAAAAGTTTGATATTTAAAGAATCATTACAGGGGCCTGTAGGCACTCAAAATGAAACTTGTTTAATTAATTTAAAGTAATAGTGATTTTCTTTGTAGAGAACAGCGGCTTACATGATATTTGGCAAAATAATGTCCCTAAATAACAATTTCTTGTTTTTCGGAAAAAAAAGATGCTCATTTTGAAAAACTGTATTGACCATACCCTCGGAGATCAGGTTTACGTCGAGATTAAAAGACTTATTGAACGGGGATACATTCCTAAAGTATTCACAATACTTACAGTGGATAGGTGTTGCCGGCAGTGGGACAGAAGAGCTGGTGGTGTTTCTTTATACATGGAGTCCCTCTAATGACGTCTCCCCTGATCTCCAAGCCGAGGGCTAGCGACAGAGCTGTCCATAGCACCTGTAAGGCAAACAGATCATAAAGTTGTAATCATAAATCATGCATTCTAATAAAAATTATAAAGCATGGAAGTATCTGTTATAATATCGTTCAAATGACAGAGCATGAAATGTTAAAAAATAATTCTCCAATTCAATATCAGCTAATAATACTGGCAAGGTTGAGGGAACAAGAAAACTTGCTAGCTGTAAGTGTACAAACTGTTCATTAGTAGCTGATGTGATATTTATTGGTTCACAGGATTATTTGAACCACATCCTACCAATACCTTAATAGAGTCAAAACTTTCATTTGGTGTGTATGGAGGGTCATGCATGTTACAATTTTTCAAAAGATGTCATCAAAAATAGAATAAAACAATCCTTCCCAGCCAATCTGCCTTACTAAGTCCCTTTTTTTCGTACTCTTTATAAAACTATGATTACATTATGAGACATACATAATCTAAGAAATGGAATATGTATACTAGTGCGTCTTCTCTATATATTCCATTTCTTGGATTATGTATGTACTCATAATGTAATTATACTTTTATGAGGTGTACAAAAAAAGTCACTAAGTCCCTTTTTTTTCGTACCCTCATTAAAATAGAATTAGTACTTCATACATATATAATATATGAACTGTATTATATATATATATATATATATATATATATATATACTGAGCCTTCTTCCTTTGATTGCCTTGTGGCATTGTAAGGTGTTGATAACTAAGTTCTTTTTTCCGAACCTCTTAATCTGAAATAAATAGCATTAATGAATATATACATATGAGTATAAGGTCTAAGCTTTCTCCTTTTAATGTAGCAGGGCATTTTACTCTACATTTTAAGGAGAATGTAGTGATGAGATGGGCTAAATTTGAGTTCATGGTTGTGAGTCAGAAAAGTGTGATAACTAAGTCCCGATTTAGTGATGGTCCAATGTAACCTTTAAAACATTTATTTAAAACGGGAAAAGGAGACTTAGAATATTTGCTAAATCGAGCAACATGGAAAAAGTGACTAAAATTTGCAAACAATGATGCTTGAATTGACTTCTGTATATTTTATGTTATTCTCTAGCTTACCCGATGTCCCGTAAAAACCGTTATAACTAATGTAAATCTTTCTTATTTCTATTAATTGTTTGATATATTGTAATAAAAGAAAAAGAGAATCCAAGGAAGAGGATGATAGACCGTAAGATGAACCCCGAAGGACAAGCCTGATAGGATCTGTAATTTCCCATCACCTTGTTACGCTGGAGCGAATAATTACCGTCAATGGAACTTCCCTCCTCTAGATCATATACCAATCTGGGTCAAAAATATGGAGATGGGTAAATGACAATTTTTTTCGTTTATTAAATAATATATAAGATTCATATTAAAAAAATATGTAAGTGTACAGCAATTATTCATCATTAATATTGATTAAGATGAGACTATCATAGAATATTTGCTACGGTAACATTTTCGACAATAAATAACAGATATATACTTTTATAACTGCATAGAAAACATTTAATCTATACGGATAAAATGTAGAAATTAACATTTCATATTGAGTATAAAAACCTTATATTCCATTAGGCCGAGTGAGCCACAGAGAGCTGATTAAATCTAAATTGAAAGAATGAAAATGTATATGTATATAGCCGCACTTGAACCTCTGCCCTAATAAAAATTCCTTATTCTCAGAGCCATCTTTATCCTGAGTGCCCGTTAAGTAGATTGGCCTCTCTGGAAATTAAAATGAGGTATTTAAAAAAAAAAAAAGATTCTAAATTAATTTTAAAAAAAGTGTTGCCCAAAATAGGAATAAAGTGTGTTATAGTCGATGTAGTTTTTAACAGAGATATATGATTATTAAAAAAATGAATTTTATGTGTAATATTAATAAATATATTGCAGATGGAAAACTCCAAGAAGAAAATTATAACTAATATTTAAACAACTGAAGATGGGGGTTAAAAGAACGGGGAGGGACCGCTCAACTGGTTGAATTATTGTCAGAGGCATCCCATCCTCCCTTATATATGTTTCTAGTAGAAGTGGAGGGTTCCGTCCGTATGGGACTCAATAAACTGATACCTCATTCTATCAGCTCATATGGTACCTCTGCCAGTTGATATCGTTCTACATCAAACCGTAACTCCCCTTGTCAGCTTACGAACATTTCTTGTAAACTTACAAATAACTACAGATAAAAATATATAAAGGAATAAGACGCATCTTAATAGTATACTGAAGTAAATAACTCTTACAAAATCCTCAGAAATAAAAAAAATAATACTATAAAACTCACACCTCCTCACAATTACTAACTTACAATAATTCAGGACACAAAAATATACAAAGCATAATAGAAAAATGTGTAGATAATTTATTACATTAGTGGGCACCTCTGCCCCGGAGATAACGTCGTTACAGGGAGTTTTAATGTGAACCGTCCTCTGCTTCCCCACTTTTGCCAAGCTTTTAACAATGACGATATTGTTTTCCGTAATTCCTGTCATCCTGAATGACCACTCTTGACGCTGAACCTCTTTCCCACAACTGAAACCTACTTTTCGACAAACTAGCATTGCTATTTTGATGGCTTCCTTCGTTGACATTCAAATTCTGTCACAATACGTGCTTATTCTTTTCTTTCTCAATCCTATCTTCCACTTTGGCCCATAGTTTCGAAAGCGCTACGCCGTTATTTACGATCTTCCATTCTCCGGTTGTCGCACCTCTGTAATCTCGCCGCCGTGTAACTCAAAAAGTATCTTGAAAGCAGCAAAACCCGAGACGGTATGAATTGAGTGATTATAGGCCGCGTTTGCTACGGTCATTGCTTCATCTGGCTCCTAGCCTTTATCATCTTGATATACCCATAAATGATCGCCTGAAGTATTTTAATTAGTCCTCGGTGATTGGTTTTACCTTGGTGATAGGCAAGCGTTACTTCCTTCTGTCCTTCCACGTCCTAGATGGTCTCCACCATTGGCGTGCATCTGATGAATGACCAGTGCACCCCGATCTGATCTGTTCAAATTTGATCCATTCTGACGCCTTGTTGTGTATTGCCAGATATATAGATATTACCAGATAGTGGTAATGGTACTCTTGCCATATTTGGAATGCTCCATCTTTGTTAAACTAGAGGACCTTGTCTTCCTGATAACTTGCTGTATCTTATCGTTTATTATTTCCTCCAGCTTCTTCATCATCCCTCCTCATTTGCAGACGACTCTTCCCTGCAGTCTAGTCCTGGCGTATCTGGTTGTTCGTCTTCCTCCTGGTGCCTTGAGCCCTCTGGGCCACCCTGGCTTCGATCGCATTTATTGCTATTGCTCTCGATAACCAGTCGGCTACCACATTCTCTTTTCCGGATTTGTAAATAATGTCCATATTATTTAGAAACAGTTCCTTCCAACGCGTGATCCTCGCGGAAGATTCCTTTAACTTTCCTACCCATTGTGAAGGCCGAGTGTACACGGAACCACCTTACTGACACGTAGGGTCGGAAGTGGTCTACCGCCCCAATCGCCAGAAGTTTCCTCTCTAGGGTCTAAGACGAGCCTCCGCTTGCGTGAGGCGTCTGCTGGCATATGAAACAGGCCGTTCTCCGCTTGCGCCATCCTGCAACAATACTGCTCGTAAGGCAAACTAACTGACGTCCGTAGTGAGGGTAAATGGTACCCAAAAATCTAGAAACACAAGGATCCACTTCCTATACAAGTGATCTGTGCATTTGCGAATATTCTGCTCCATTGCTGGTGTCATAATCAGTTTGCAGCAGTGGGATAACTGATAACTGATAACCTTGTCTACTATACCAATACTCCTTGAGAAACACTAGCGAACACTCGTGCGTTAACATTCAACTTTGAATCTCCATTCACATCTGTCAATTACAAGCAGTGAATGTGTTGGATTAATTTTGAAAATATAAAAGACAAGAGGAGGAACAGTAGCAAACAGCACCCCTCCTTCAGGCGTGATATCAAATTTAATTCTTAAACGACAAAATCTCTCACGCAGCATAATTGTTGAGGCTATAGCATTTATGCTATTTATTAATTTAATTTAAAAATTAAAATTACTCATGTTTTAAGTGAAATAACGGTAAGAAATAAATTTTTACTATATAACTTTAATTGTTAAGAAAAATTATCTGTAATACCTTTAAAATTATCTGTAATTAGTATATTTCTACTATTTGAGTTTTTCTTGACCGCACCCGGACCATATTCCTTTCATCGTAATACCTTTAAGTGTGTATTAAACTTAAATTATTTTTCTATTCTTGGAACAGGACACCATAATAGTTATATATAAGAAAACAGTATGATTTTTATTTAGTATACACAATTATTTCAGCGATGTAAGCTTGTTTAGACACATAAAAGTACTTTTACATTATCCGAAACGCCACTGCAAGTTTCAGATAAATATTTTTTAGGGTATTTAATAGGAATTAAATACCGATAACGTCAGACACTACCTAATTAATTGACTAAAAAATATTTGTCTGACACGTACCATATAGGATAATGTTTAACCAACTTTAAACAGCTCATAAAATTTAGTCCAGTTAAATACAAAGAATGTAATCTTCGGTATAATTCACACTGAATGTTTTGCCATCTACTTACAAGAACAGTTTCTTTAGCCAAACTGGATGAATATTATTCAAGATTCAGAATAGAGGTCTAGGAATCCTGTAGTTGTCCTAATTCGCCATTTTACTCGTTCAAATATTTTTCTGACCAATGTATTGCCTGACAAGGCTTTCATCATGCTTTGTTTTTTTATCCACACCCATGTCTCAGTTTAATTAGGAATACATACTTTTGTCTTCCAGGAAAGAGATAGGTATAAATAAAATAAATTAGAAACCAGAAGAGACACGCTATTTCCTGGAGCTCTCCTGGTCTTTACGTCAGCTGTCACATTATTGGAAGTGATGATGTTCTTTAGATATTACATATTATTACAACTATTAAACAGCATACACTCATTATGACGTCTTCTCTTTTTTTATTATAATTGTTTAACTTCATATACAATGTTTTTAATAGTATTTCTTTAAACCTTTAAAGAGTTATGGTTATTACCAAGAGGAAATTGGTTCTTGTTGGAAAAAAAAATCACACAAATAAAATAATAACAGATATGATATTATTAATGTCGACATACTATATTTTACCTTCAAATCGAGAAGATGTACGCAAATCGAAAGCCAGAGTAAACCACCAACTGACATCGACAACCGCTAGAGAGATAGACCTAACCAAACACACTATACAAATTACCCCGGCCACATTGACAGTTAATTGGTCAATTTGAGAGGAAAATAACAGAAGTCCATGATAATAATAAAACCTCAGCTTGTTTTGTTCGCATTGCCAGCAGGAAGGCGCTTTGATTATGCACACTCATTCAACAACCGACAGTCCGTCGTAATAAGAATGATTCATTCATTTTTTTTTAGATAAGGATTGTAGAATCCAATTTTATGAGAAGCTAGTTAGTACAGATTTTTTATTTTAATTATTTTTAAATGGATTTTCATAATTATTTTTTACATTTCCAAAAATCTGTCTTCATGACCAGGACAAATGAATGATATTCATTCAAAAGTTAATTTATCCACTTTTGGAAAATGAACTGAATTGGATTAAACTGAAAAATGTTCAATTTTAATTTTTGAGTGATGAAAATGTTTACCTATGAAAAATGGACAAATTAAGGTGCCTTTAGGCGATCGGACCAGATAAATCGGGTTGTGAGTAAAATTGGGCGGGAAAACAGTTGCCATAGCGACTGACAGAGCGGTCCAATTAAACGATAGAATTTTCATTGCTCCGCCTACCCAACCCAACAAAGTATCGTGTATAACGGTGCTACCATGGCAAAATTGAAGAAAATTTAATAAACTACTGAAGAATTAGCACTGTGTAATGTTTAAAAGCATATTAGTGCCTAAACGCTGTGACCAATGAAAAAATGAGCAGATCCAAAACGTGTAGAAACTTTTCTTATTTTTAATTTTGCATAAAACTTGGTAGAGCCAATAGTATTTGAGTGTATAAGTAAAAAACTGAAAAAAGTGCAATTTTTCTCGGTTACTTCGTTCCCTGAAATTATCATTCTAGAAACGAGGTGACACAAAACATAATCCGGTTGAGCACCTCAAGAAAGAATTTTTCAGAAAAAGCCAATATAAGTTTTATTTTTAATCCCTTGTTGATTGGACTAATTCATAGTTATTATGCTTAATAACTCGAAAAAGTTAAAAATAAAACTATCGCCCTTTCTTGTAAATATGCTATATTATAATATAATTATTATTACATATAATATTACATTATATACTTAATATAATATAATTAAGCCTCCACTGAAATATTATTGGGTCTCAATATTCCATAAATGCGAACGCTTTCTCCGTTGTAGTCCGGTAGCCTAAAATCAGGAGCCACTTTTTGTTCACTGATTCCTAGAAATTAGCTATTTCTATAAAAGAATATGTCCTACTTCAAACGATCTACTTTATTTCGAAAAAATCAAATTTTTACATAAGTCAATTAGTAAGGAAGGACTTACTAAAACTTAGCAAGACTACAAATATTTGGTTCGAAATTTGTTAGTTTTAGTCTTAAATCGAGGCGAAACTTCACATTAAATTTATTTCTCTGCTTTATTAAAATAGAATTATATGACTGAAGTCAGATGTGACCTTGTATAAACTGGAAAAGGCAATTCAAATAGAAAATGCCACATTAGAAAGCTTCTGGATGTTTTAAGCAATATTCATATTTGCCCTAATTTCCTTTCGATTAATATCCATATTTTCAATACTTTCTTAATGCAATGTAATTACAAATGACATTTTGAAATGAAAAACTGCGATGTATATTGGGATCCTGTCACTAAATTTGGCGATTAAATAGTATTGGCATTCAGTGTGCCCCTAGATCGGATCGATCTCCTACAATGAACCATCATCTAACTGAACCGCTCTGTCTGTCACTATGGAAACTAGATCCCCTCCTACTTTAGCTCACTAACCGATTTATCGGGTCTGACCCTGTCACTCTGTCACATAGCTCCACCCATATCTGGTCTTGGCCACACCTCTTTTGTAGGCGGAGCTCCCGATTTATCTGGTCTGGCCCGATCGTTAAAAGCACCTTAACATATGCTTTTGATAGGATGCTCCTCAAATATACCAATATTTGTCGTGTAATGTAATGTAATATATCATGAAATGTTGGTAATAGTAATTTTTGAGTTAAATTGTGTAATTAAGTATATATTTACTACGTTGAAATGTACTAGCTTAAATTACTTTTTATGCTTTTTTTTCTTCATTTTTTAATAAGGAGGTATATTCTATTGTGAGTTAATATAATTATACAATTTTTACAACTTTAACCAACTGAAGGCAAGAACATCTTAAGAGAGACAATGAAAAAAATAAACAAGCTGTCTTCCATTAAAAACAAGTTTTATTAATTTCTTTGGTTTTTCGAATTTGTATATAGTTCGGTCGTAAAACATGCTAACTAACAAAATAAGAACTTTTACAATGTTAAAATGTTTTACTCTTGTCATAACTATAATATTATATCATTAATATTCTCTTAAGAAAAAAAGCTTACAAAAGATTCTTACAATTTATGAAATCAGCCTTCAAAATGCCGGGATACCGCCGAAAAAAATTCAATTGATTAAAAAAAAATCAATAATCATGTTTTATGACCGAACGTATCAATTTTTAAAACTATTCTTATCCTAACACCTTCTCATGCATGATTATTTATAATTTTCAACTTTTCCGGCAGAAACATGATGCAAAATCCATCTATATGAATCAAGTAACTATAGAATTAAGTAAAATACGAAACAATAGTAGTGCGATTCCATAAAATTATATAAATGTTTCAAGGGAATCGCAGTATTTTTTTTCTCGTTTTATTAGTATTATATTTTAAAATTAAATAATAATACAAAAAAATTCAAGCATTAAAAAAAAAAAAATTCAAAGAATCAAAGTGCAGATCGTAGATTATAAAGGAAGGCGCATAATGCTTGGATTCTGATATTGCTTTCGATTATTTAAGGCCGCAGTTTTTGTTGGATACTAATTAGAAAACAATGCCAATAATCTAATAAAAAGGCAAATTGGTGTTAGAAAATAGAATTTTCTATCAACAGTGATCTGAATCCATATAGATAGTCATATCAAAGGGTGGGCTGAATTCAGCAAGGAACAATACTTCAGTAATTTTTTTTTTCAATTTATTTTCTGTTCGGGAAAGCCCAGTATATCTTATCTTTAAGGAAAGCAATTTAAAGTTTGAAAATTGAGTATTGTGCAAATCGGGAGATAAATGATTTCGTGTTGGATACTTTAGAAGAACAGTTACGAACGGCTAACGTTTATCAGTAGGAACTATAATGGAGTATTAGAATGTCAGCTTAAAAATAGGTTTTTCCCCAACTATCAGCCACACAAAACTTATAAAACTTTAGATTGGAACTGATAAGAATCGCAAGAGTTGTTATCCTCAGAGCGGTCTCGGTAATATGGGGACCTACTGGAACAAACAGATGCAGTCGACAAAGACAATAAAAACCCACACATGACATACCTTAGACTTGGCCCAGGAGAGGGTGAAGTTACCGGCTTCGATGGTCATCACTGACTAGTCAAGAGCTGACATCACTTGCCCCACCACGTCGTCTCTTCCTCCCGAGGGGAACTCGGGATTCACGATAATGATAGGGTACCTGCGGGAGTAGTATTTTCATTATTAATACCTGTCTGATATATCTCTGGATACTTTGCTTTTTTAATGGCATATGATTCATTCATCTCGGAAGTGTAGAAATCCATTTGTTCTTACCTATTAAAGAAGCTGAAATGATTTAGTCAATGACAAGATTATTCGTCTAGAGAGAAATATAAGATATAAACACTCATTCCCTATCTGTAAATTTAAATAAATCTTTAAAGATGATTTTTATTTCATTTAGTTTAAAACAGCAGTGAAGCAACAGGTTGTGACCTAGTGGTGAACCCAAGATCATTCATTGGTTGTAGTCTTACAGATTTTTATAAAAAGAACTATTTAATACTTGTGCTAAACAAATAAACAATATAAAATATATGACCGAATTACTTATTTTTCTGTTTGGTTTTTATTGTAGTTGCAGATGTTTGTTATATAATATAATATAGAACCCACCCCGTAACTGTCCAAACATTTAAGATGCTCAGATAATCAAGACATTCCTCAGTATTCTTCTGTAACAACTGAGAAGCAATGACGGTTACTCTATTTGTGCTCAAGTACGTGAAACCTCTACCATTCGAAAACAAAAATACTGCATTAAGAGAAAAGGAAAATTCAATTAATTCATAAGGATAAAAAAAAATAAAATAAAATAAAAAATAAGTAAAATGGAATAGAAATTATTTATTTGAGATCGAATAAAGCCTCATTTCCAAAGACAAAACCTCCTCGGCTGGAGCAATAGACCAGAGATTGGTAGAAAGGAGAATAATGGTTTGGTTCCTGGCCCCTTCATTCGCCTATGCACAGATAGGTTTTGCAAAAATCTAGCATTAAGTTGTAAGAATACAGCTAAATTTACGAACAAAAGTAAATTTCATTCATTCATGTAAAAGTTATTTATTTTCACAGTATCAATAAACGTATTAAAAAGAAATAAATTACTCATTATTTCTTAAACTAATATCAATTAGGAAACTGGTTATTTTACTATTTTTATTTATTATTTTATTTCGTTTGTTACTATATTATTTTTGTATACATTTTTAATATTTTAATATTTATTTTATGTTAATTTTAACATAGTTTGTTGATTTTTTTCTTATTTATATTTGTTACTTAAGTGTCTTTCATATATCTTGTCACATCTCTATCACTATTTTATCCATTATTCTGTTAAAAGAGAGAAAGGGGAAAGGATGGAAAAGGAGGGGAAAATAGGAGGGTGGGGAGATAAAAGAACCAAAGAGATGAAACAAAAAAAAGAAGAAAGGAAAAACAAAGTTATGTTCTTATGTTATATACTACTGTTTATAATTATTATTGTATACCTGGCTAGGCTTACTAATCGTAAGATTAAAAATAGTGTCTGATTAGACTAAAATAAGTATGCTGTGTGTCTGGCAACCCAATGAAGTTGGACAGCACAACTTTGTGTTTTAATAAAGTTTTTCCTCCCACTTAATCATAGTTGTAAAATCCCTAATACTGGTGGCATCAGTACTTTTATGGTTATTTCACGTTCTATTTATGAGTTTGTATCTATGAAGCCTAATTAACTTGGACTCCCATTTTCCAGGAAAAATTGTATCAAATAAGTCAGAATAGAATGTTGTGGATATTATTGAGATGAGCCGATTAAATCATAGAAAAATTGTTTGAAATAGTTAAAAAAAAAAACGAATATAAGAACAACTGAAAGCACTATTTTTTGAAATGAATCCTTTCATTCAATTTTTTTTGTTTAAAGACAATAATTGACGATGATTTTCAATCTTTAACCAATAAACGATAAGGTCCCAATAACGGTGTATAAATAAAAATAAATTATAACAACTTAAATTATTGCAAAACTAATTCAAGAGGATTCTAAAAAACCAAAGACTAGTCCTGGGAAATGTAAATAACATAAATAGATTTGATAAAACTTGGAAATCCCAAATGTAAAACCCAAACGTGGCAGGAGTCATTGAACATAAAACATGAATAGGAAAATCCTTTATTTAAGTATCGATGAGGTCTAGTCCAACCGCAAAGTCGGCACTAACCAATGCCGTTTGTTTGCAACTTAATGAGGCAATGGGAAATGCATATATGAATTTTAATTTGTTTAGAATATCCAAAATTTCACAACGTAACAACGCAATAGGTTATCTGAGCTGGTCAAAATGAAAGTGGAGTAAATACAGTTTTGAAATTTCGAGTGTTGGGTGTAAACACTGTTTAAGATTCATGTATTAATTGTACTTTGACATGAAATAGCTATTTGTAATATTTATAGTTTACACTAATAATTCCAAAAGGTTATATAAATAAAAAATAAACAATACAGTTTTGCTTTATAGTTTGACTGGAGATTACTACTTGAGCACCAAATATAACCAGACAGCAAATATAACCGGTCCATCATACGAAGTACTGGAATGTTATCCGTTATAGATGATATTTTATGTTATAAAAAAGCTAAATTAAAATAATAATCTCTAAAACTAATAAAATTTAAATACTTGATACAGCTATATTTACAAGAAATTAATTACTGCATTTCAAAAATATTTTTATGACAATTTAACCTAATTAAAAATGGGCCATGTACATAGCGACGCTATTTTATGTTGCTATCAGCCGTAATTATGGACTTCAAGGTCAATTAAAAACACGCTCCATTCAAGGAAACTAAGCCCATTCAGCCTTGAACCTTGTACGGCCAAGTAAATTTTTGCGCAGAAACCTGCAGTTTTGAGTATTCGGCAGGCTAAAGCATTGGGAAAAATCAAGGATAAAAATTTGAACAATTGGTAGTTGGAAGTAGATTCATTATAAAAGAGGTTATTGTTGAGTGAATTCATTTAGTTCTCATAATATTCAAAGCAGTTTTTAGAGAGATTAATGCGAAAAAAAGAGAACAAATTGGTTAAAAAACAATTTTTATTATTATGCATAAAAGGTTTAATTAATAGAATGCTAACCTTTTTGTTTTTAATAAAGATGTTTGTCGTATAATCTATATTTTACCTTAAAATAGTATTTATTGTTGACATCACAATCTTAAAAAAATTTATGGAGAATGATGTACTGATTAAAAGTGGAAAGATATTGTTAAGGCATTGGACTCTGGTCAATTACCTGGGGGGCTCACTCATTAAGTGAATTCCCCGATTAGCACTTATTTAACTGACGGATAAACTTATCCACAATGTGGTTGCTGATCACAATGCATAACCTTAACCCAAGAAACTGGTACAAACCACGTACTGAACCCAAGACCATTCGTTGGTTGTAGCCGTACAGTTTTTAATATAAAAGAACTATTTATTACTTGTAATAAACAACTAAAAGGTTATAAAAATATCTTATAGCATTTCTTAATTTGCATTGTATGTTTTTCAAAGAAAGTCCCTATTGAAAATACAGACAGAATAAAGAGTTTATTGCCTTGAGAACCATCACTCTGAAATTATTTTATTAGAAGAAAGTAGATGAATATATAAAGTAGATTGTAGGAAGATAGTCCGGGTGGAGGTCAATAAAGGTATCAATATAGTAATAGAAAACTATTTTTAACTATTGTTGGTTGAACATACAGGTGAAGTAAGTATGGCATAGGTGAGGTATAGTAATATGTAAAAGATATTAAAAAAAGTAATGAAAATCACCAATAAACTTTGGGAGAGGACGACTGAGAAAAGGAAAGTCAGGTTTCTACCTGATGTGCCTAATTCTTCTGCTAATAAAATTATTTTATGTTACTAGTTTAAATTATTTTAAGTCATTAGTTGTTAAAAATCAATTAAAAAATGTACAACGTAAATAAACGAGGAAGAATACAAAAACACATAAATTAAAATAATCTAGCTTTCCAATAAACCTAAACGATATTTTTATAAATAGTTTATTTATCAGTCATTATTAAAAAGACAGATTCAGGAATTTTTATTATGACGTCTAGCTTGACTTTCTTCTATCTTCTAACAATCAAAAATAAAATTGAAGTGTAATTCATTATAGCTCGGACCGGAAAAGGGGGAAAACTTGAAAAAAAATTTTAAATTTTATACTCTGACATATTATTTAATAAGAATAAACCAAGACAATGCCGAAGATACATTTTTACACTGAGGATTGTGTTGCAAAAACAGGACGTGGTGAACTGTATATTGGTAACTTTATAACTTAAATGACTCCCTCACAAAAAAAAAAAGATAATAATAAAATAATGTTTTCAGATATTACTATATAATGGGCCATTTGTGTAGCAATTATATATGCCATGTAATCTAGAGTGGGGATTTTCAACCACAAGAGTACTTCATTTAAGCACCCACTTTCAAATCGTGCCTCATAGTCTTGTCTATCAATTTCGTAAAGAAAAAATATTACTAATATTTAAATCATAAATCAGCTGAAACCACCTTCAGCGGACCCAGCTAATTATCTCATAATGTTACTAGGGAATCGAAGGAAAAATCTTCAATGTATACATATATCATTCTTTCTATTAATTTAATTTTATTATAGACTAATGCATCACAAACACTACAGGCACAGATAACATCTATTGAAGAATTGTGTAAAAACTGGAGAATCAAAATAAATCCTGACAAATCCCACCAGATCATCTTTACTCTCCGTCGTAAACCTCTGCCCTCCTGTTCTACAGCATCCTTTCTAAATACACCACTAATGCCTGTTGAACAGATTCGATACTTAGGACTCCATCTTGACAAGAGACTTACTTGGAATCCACACACAAGACTGAAACGACAGGAAACTGCTCGTAGATTCCGATTGCTACAACACTTACTTGACAAATGCTCTAAACTTCCCATTCACTACAGAAAATTAGTATACACTACAATAATCAGATCAATTTGGACATATGGAATTGAGATCTGGGCTCCACCAAACCATCAAATTCTTCCCGCATCCAATCGTTACAATCCAAAATCCTACGTAAAATCCTTGATGCTCCTTATTACGTCACAAATAAACTCATTCACAAAGACCTTAAGATCCCATTCGTTGCAGATTTGACCCAAAACAGATATGCGTCTTTTCATTCCAAACTCCTTAACCATCCTAACCCATTAATTCTTAATCTTTCATCCTTAACAATCCCTGATACTGTTTGAAGTACCACCAATGGGTGGTTCCTTCCCAAGATTTTCAAGTGTATATGAAACATACTACATATTTACCTATTGTATTATTTTGTACAGTTGTAAATTACATTAAATAAATAATAAAAAAAAAATTATATTATATTATATATTATAAAAATTATAATTATAGTAGGAAAAAAAGTTTTTTTTCTCACCTCTTTAAACAGTAAACAATAGTACAATTAGTGTTATATTATTACTAAGAAAATGTTTATTAATCAATTATAAAAATAGACTCACTACATTGAAGACAAACTAATAAGAAACTGTAAGGTTTTTATGTTTTTTATGATAAAACTAATAAGATGTTATATAGTCGCTTCCTTTAAACAATTTTTGAATCCATAACCTTTGTCGATTTAGATTTGAGTCATTTTACGTATTTATTTTTCACCCTTAGGTTTAAAAACCCTTGAATAGAACGATTATTAATAAGTATTTACGTTTTAAGATTTTCCTCAAATTGTCATGAAGTATGTTCAAGTTCCATTACGAATCTTAGGTGAAATTAATTATATTGTTTTCCAGGTAATTGATATCGGTTTGACGTTGTGGCATCTGAAATATTTATTGCTATTATAAGATATTACCACTGAATGAACAAGCTTATTTTAATTCTAACCCTAGAAGCTATCGACCATTTAATGATTGCTCATTCTATTTGCGTACCGTCAATCGGTTCCAGGAGGTAGTTTACATATCGGTATTTCGTACCAATTTCCTTTATAGGGTGCAACGTCATCTTTCCTCGAAAACTGGAGTATGTTTCATCGATATTATTTTCCTCAAAGCTAAGGGCACTCTAATTCATTTATTATCCAAGATGATAATAAGGAGTATATTAAAGGAAAACGTAAATACATGAGAAGCATTCTGTAAAACTATTGATCTACTTAAGAGAAATTATTATGGGAGCATCTCATGTAAGTAAGCAACATTTTTATAGAATTGTAACGCAAAATTTTAATTAATTATAAATTATCAATATAAACTTCTTAATGGTGTGTTTACGAGCTTTAAATTGAGTCCAAATAGAACATTAAATATTTATTTTCCAAGATACAGTTTTTAAAACATGAATATTTTTTCCCTAAACAACGAGGAATCAACATTTTGTATTTATTTAGGCAAACAACAAACAAACTGTAACGGAGATGTTCATTATAAACTATTTTATAGTGTATTTAACGATAATCGAATTAAGCGCTAATAGACTTTTCCATACGTCAAATAGTTGAGAAATCTAACTTTTCTCAAAATATGACTAGTTTTCAATGTATGTTCCGAATTTCAAAAAGGTAAAAATATTTATAAGTTAAGCTGTATAATAATAATAATAAAAATACCTAAGATTAATCATATTCCACTAAATAATATGATAACTCATTAATAATCGACATTTGTGGGAAAAAATGTTAGTGTTTGAAAAACTATATCTCGAAAAATATTGAGCATTGAATCAATAATAGTGTTGTTGGCTATAAACTATAAAAGAAAAAAAATGAAGTATTATTTCATTTTAAGCCATAAACATCGGATTCTCCGAAGGATAACTTTAGATCAGGAGCGTAAACATGGAGAAACAAAAAGAGCAATTAGCACTGGGCCCGGAAGGTCGAAGGTGCTTCAAATCTCTAGGTTCAATTTTTATATTTTCTTTTGTTTTCCTAAAAAATATTTCTAGGAATTCAGAAAGTACAATAAATAACATTAGTTATGCAATTAAAAGAGGAAGGAAAAAAAAAACCTGAAGATTTTCATGTGCGTTACTCCGAAATATTTAACGTAGGTAATCGTTTTGATTAAAAAAAGTAAATAAATGCTGGGTGACGGTAACAACGTGGTAATGCGCCAAAACAAAGCTTGCGAGTTCGAGTACCCGGCCCTATCCGGGATTTTATTAAGCATATAATTATAAAATACTCAATTATAAATACTCGCATCCTCCAAAAACCACCGTATAAAAACCACGTCACGAAACGCGCGATGTATTTCCTAAGTACATCGCGTGAGGCCTTGGACCTCCACGGTCTGTCACGCCAATAATAATAAAAATAAAAAAAAAACCTTTTCGATGAGAAGACGTAGTCCCCATCCAAGATTTCGCTGAGGACCTCAGTATTTCTTGCTACGCCACTGCTTCGAATATACTGCATTAAAACTTTCTCCCTTATTTCTAACAAGTTTCATGAAGCAAATATAGTAAGTATTATTTTTAGAGCGAACCATCTAGTTACTTGCGCAATTTGCGGTCATATTCTATTATCCAATTAATTGGTTGAGTGAGGAATCAATTTCCTGGAAAAATATATTTATATCCCACTGCTACAACAAAATAAAGTAACATCAATATGAACTCATGGATGAATATTTGCATGGTATTAACCTGAAGCGAAATAAAAAATTATTATTTTTTTAAACTAACTAATCTATAATTTTTCATGATCAGCTTATCGCTTTTGAACATATTCATGAATGACTGACACTCACATGAACAGGTTCCGCTCATGATTTAATTGGCAGAGGCACTGGCTACGGAGTGAATACACGGTGACTCAGGGGAAAGATGGTAAACAATAAAAATCCTGCAGGCAAACTATCTCATATTGAGGCCATAATAGAATATTCTTATATACCACTTCTTTAAGATCGACGCGTTAATGGCAACGAGTCCTGTAACACGACCAGTTCTCTGTTCACCATGACAACAGGAATATCACGGTATGCAGATATCCATCCTTATAGGGTATACCATGGTGTATCTACGTTTCGTTATCCATTAACTTCTTTCTATAACAAAAACATCTATGGATGTCGAAGGATAAAAGAAAAAGAAGTGACGAAAGTAAAAAATAATCTGAAGAACTATTTAAAGAACCCAGTTTGAAGAATAATGAAAAAATAAATTCCCAACTTTTTCCTTTTCAATGACCATTTACAAATTAAGTGACCTACTATTTAATTAAAATAATCCAAAAAAATATTCAATCGTTGAGTAGTGAAAAATGAGATATTTTTAAAAACTTTTGATTTTGATAAATTATAATTATATATAAGAAGATGGCCACGGTTGCGGTCAAAAGAGAAACAAAAATATTTACAACTATTTATTTTCCGACGTTTCACCCCACTTTGCAGGGCTTCATCAGCGCTAAAAAGATACAATGATAAGAATAAAAATACAAAGATAAGATAAAAATAAGTAACAACGGCAAGAGTAAATTTTTTTTTATAAAATACGTAAAATATACAGTTAAAAAAGTACAGGAGATGTACATAAAACAAAAACAATACGGGGAAGGAAAAAAAAAAAGTAGAGATTAAATAAACGACATGAAAGAATAATTATAAATAAGTAAAAATAATAATAATGATAAAAAATGATAATAAATGAGCAAAGAACGAGTGAGGACAACCTACCTGTTCAAAGCAAACGGTTGAACAGAAGGCAACAATGAAGCGGAAGAGTGGAGGAGTGGGGAGGAAGTAGCCAGCCAGCCGTTTAACGGCTATATTTCTATTTCAAATACGTCGCGCATACAGGAAGTAGTCATAAAGATATGACGAAAAATGAAAAATGATAAGAGAAAGATACAGAAATATGATAATAATAATAACTATAATAATTTTTAACTTAGGAATAACTAAGTAAAGTGAAGCCCTGCAAAGTGGGGCGAAATGTCGGAAAATAAATAGTTGTAAACTATTTTTGTTTCTCTTTTGACCGCAACCCTGACCATCTTCTTATATATCAATTTTTACGGTCAACTATATATACATATATATAATTATAATTGTATCCTGCGAAAATTTTATGCACGGAAGTTTAAAATCATTTATTCTTTTTACTTGAGCAATTAATTGCCTTAAATCGACTCCACTAAATCAGGGTTTACTAACTAGTTTATTACACACGGACGGGATGCGGTGCTCATGGAAAGGCGACTGTCGCCGAGAGAACCTAATGATTTATTGCAGCGTCATGACAAATGTAAACTTGATTTCAGATTCAATTTAATTAAAAGGTTTCGATGCATAAAATATGATATATTGTGATGGCATAAATCGTTAGAAATAATTATTATTTTTCCAGTATTATTATATTTAGCTCTATAAAAGCCTAGAGAACCCGAAGGTTCGATACCGATCACCAATAGCTGTTCTGCACACATCCATCCAGTGAAGCCCTTTCAAACACAAATCTACTAAATCAGTCTTGACGCAATCCTCCAACCTATGCTTCGGACCTTTACCCGTCAATTCAATATTTATATAGGGTGTTTTTTTAAGCCCGATAGAACTTGAAATTGTAAAAAATAACACAAAAAATTAAATTGTAATCAAAATTTTTTTTTTTATTCGAAAGATCAATACGTGACATTAACATTTGAAAATGATTTCGGGCATATGGGCACCGCGGCTGTTCTTGACGAAGCGCATTCTGGACGTCCAATTTTGGGCCACTTTTTCGAGCACTGCTGGCCGTATGTCACGAATAACACGAACAATGCTGGCCTCCAAGGCGTCAATTGTTGCTGGTTTATCAGCATAAACCAGTGACTTCACGTAGCCCCACAGGAAATAATCGAGAGGTGTCAAATCGCACGACCATATGCGGCAATTTTGCTTATTAACAAACCCGTTAAGCCAAAAATGCGCCTCATCGCTGAACACAATTTTACAGAATGCGCTTCGTCAAGAACAGCCGCGGTGCCCATATGCCCGAAATCATTTTCAAATGTTAATGTCACGTATTGATCTTTCGAATAAAAAAAAAATTTTGATTACAATTTAATTTTTTGTGTTATTTTTTACAATTTCAAGTTCTATCGGGCTTAAAAAAAACCCTATATAACATTTTAGGGATCCGTTCGCTGTTAAACCTTACAATCCTGGATGCCCACCTAATTCGCCGCAGTTCCTCAATTCGACATTGAGTAGCCTTCTAAATCTTCTGGTCAACTAACTATTTTTCTTAAGTAGGTATTTTACCACCTAAAGTTAAACTATAACAAGAATTGCCTCGTCTTAAACCACAACGAGGATCAAAGTTCACAAAATACTGATTACTGATTCGATTTATATTATCATATTTAGCTTTAGAAATATGTAAAAAATGTAATTAATATATGGCTGTACCATTTTTACCTCAATTTTTTATGTCTCATTTTTGCACATATTATTCAATTTCTTTCAAATCCACACGCATAAAAATTTTGACATTGGTAATGTAATGGCCAATATAATATCTAATTTAAAAAAAAGTTGAACTCTATATTGGAGTACCTCTAGGTATTCCAGGACTGCCGCAAGGGCATGCCACTTTCTCTAAATATTACAAAAAAATAATTAAAATTTATACAGGGCTTTCTAAAATTCACTTTGCACTATTAGTTTTCTTCTTTCGTTCAAATTCAACCGCTCTAAGGATAATTGTGCTGGAAATTTATTTGAGCTCAATAAGGATGTTTTAGGTGTGGGGAAAAACGTTTGGGAACCGCTGAGATAGAGAACAGAGAAACCTCCTTTTCTGTTTGACAAATTTAAATGAGTAAATGGTGGATTGGCATGAATTCAACTGGTTTAACTTCAGGATTACCATAGTTCGTAGCATACTGCGAAGTAAAGAGGATACAACAAAATAGGAAACATCCATGATCGAAAATAAGTCAAAGCTAGTTTGGCATGACTGATACATCCTTTGGACGGTCCACAATCTCCATACATCCGTTGTGCAACAGCCGTAGCTCCCATCCTGGCCAAGAACTCAATATCCCGGTCAATTTTCATCCCAATTGACAATTAATGGCTCAAGGACAGTCCGCTAGAGGTCAGTGTTGATTGCCTCCATTGCTGTTTTGATTGTAAAGCAAGTTCACGCGGTTCAATATAATGTGTGTATTAGAGCAGATGACGCACAACCTAACTTGAGTAACGAGATTTTAATGACTTGCATGACATGTTTTAGACATGCAGTATGGTTCAATTCCCAAGACCTCTGAGGAATTAAAAAATTATTAATTAACTATGTAAGGAAAATAATAGTGAGAGGAAACCGAATTTAACTTAATTTTTTTCACAAAAAAATATGTATGTTAAATATATCAAACGATATATAGACATATATATAGTACTCCATACCGAATATACGGTAATTCAGCAGTTAAGCGTCATGCCACCTTTTATTCACATATAAGTATATATTTGGCGATAAATGATAACTTTTTTTTTTATTAGATATTCTCTTGGACACTTCATGTACACCACTGATGCAATGGTGTAGCAAAAAGTACTGAGGCCCCCCAAGGCTAAAATTTCAGTGTGTGAGTATCAAAATGAAATTTAAAAAAGAGAATGTTGCAGGGTGCGATGTTGTAAAAATAAAAAAAAATTAACAATATATATATATCAACACACAATAATATAAAATTGATCAGTTGAGTTCCCGATGGGTTATGAAGGTTTTCATGATTTCACAATTTCTTAGTATTATAACATTTCTTAGTTGAAGGAATTGACAAATTGAATCTTTCAGAAACCCGCTGAAGAAAGTGATCTTCTACTAATTTTCGGGAACAAAGAGATACTTTATAGCACAAAAAAAAAATTGGTTAAAATCGGCAACTTTCTTCAATGTGTTCCCCCTTGTAAGTTAATTGATTAAAAATACTTCTTTAATTATTCAGGATCTATTTTAATTATTACTGAATATTTTTAAGTTTAATTTTAAGGGATTATAATAAACTGAACAGAGAGAAAATAAAAAGCAAAAGCGGTAGTTATATTTTCTACTCCATTCTCAATATATTAAATACCATCGATCTGACAAAATTCCATTCTGGATTCGCAATAGCTAAAATATTTACTCATCTAAGACACAAGAATATTTAAAAGAAAGAAAAATCGAGGAATAATCGACCTTTGAAAATAATTTCGAGTGGCCTTTAGTGATACAAATTGAGTTATTCATTCTGAATACGGTTGCGGTTGCATATTTTAAAAACCGAACCCATCCCTCATCCAAAAATAGGGAGGTCAAAAGGGGGTCTTCTAAAAATAGCCAACTGAGTATATTTATACATATATTGTAACCGCAGTTTGCGGTCTGAGGTCTTGGTGAGGTATTAATGTGCCCTGAGGTTAGGCAGGTGATCGATGGAATGCGGCTGTAATTCCGGACACACGTGGATGGGCATCATTGTTGTCTTTTTATTTAGAGCTCTTCTCAAATTAAACCCATTAGCAGGGAAGTTCTAATGGAGTATCTTCCTGATAGATGAAGACAGATAAGCTAGCTAAGCTTAAGGTACAGCTCCGTGTTGCTATAAATATGAAGAAGAATAATAATACTATTTATCTGTGTCGTCACAAATTAGAAGTTTCGAGGGAGAATATGACAAAAGGAAATTCATCGAAAAATTCCAAAATGGTAATTCATAGAAGAAAAAAAAAAACTACTAGTGAAGAGGAACATCATTTCAAGTGAAAAAAGAAGAGAAATGTTTTCGTGATTTAACTTGTCAGTTATAGTCTCCTGAATACAAAAAAAGTAAATTAAAATAATATTCTTTTGTTACCTTCTCGTATTTTTCAGCATATGCATATTCCTCTTAAGCTACAAAATCCTTTAGGATTAAACCTCATTTGGTTTCAGAATGTAACATCTGACACCTTTTTTTGATTTTGTCCCGTTAGGAAAAATTATTTTGTGATTTGGAAATATTTTCAATGGTTTTATATCGAAATTATTTCTGATTTTCAATTCGGTTCCACTCTCAGTTGCTGACAGTTAAAGGAGCAGTGACCTACAACCTGAGAAACCCAACCTCAACCGGAAGACTGAAGCCCAAACTGTTGCAGGACATTCTGTTATAAATTACAATAAATATAAAATTAATTCATAGTCACACTACCTCTATTTTACTTTTTATTATTACTCATTTTATTTATTCATTATTATTAATTTTTTTTTCTATTTTCTTCTCTCGTCCTTTTTTCAAATTAATTTGTTTCTTTTTACTATTAGAAGGCAATTGTTTATTTTATTTAAGTGTACCAATATCATTATTTTTTGTTATTAATTTTACTTTCCTCTTTTATTAAGAAGCATTATTCTTACCTATTTATTTTTTTATTATTATTTTTTTTTCTTCTTTTAATAATAACATTGTATATAGTTAGGGGTGTCTTTTGTACAATACTATACCCCCATAATCAACTGTTAAAAAAAAATAAAAATATATAACGGTTATATCAACCATGTAAAGCCCACCAGGACGATCTGGTATTAAAAAAATTTAAAAAAAAAAAAAATGGTTTTATGATATTTAAAACAAATTCCTTCTTGAGGGGTGTTCTTCAGAAGTAGGCTTAGTCCTAATTCAGTTCTAATTGATGGAATCATCCATGGTGGAGAACTTCCTAATTTTTGGCTTAAAATGTCCTTAGACACAACAATTTTTTACTTGTTGAAATATTGTAGAATATGACTGCTGTGCATCTTGGATTGATTATGATCAGTACAATCAATAATATCGTTATGTAGAGTACCAATGTTACTGTGGGCTGGCATACTACAAGTTTTGTTGCATATCATCAATCAGGCATATCACTTAGTAAGGCAGATGCTGGGCTTGTTTTAAATTCGCTAACCGAAAATCTCAATCCCATGTTCTCAACAGGGTCCAATATTTTAAAAAGACTTTTTCTGGCTGAAGAATATATAATGCAACCATAGTATAGTTTTCACAAACAACAAGAGTTCTGTATGTGGTGAGCATAGTTGTTCTATCCGTTCATCAGCTTAGGTGGTGGGAAAGGATTTTTAAGAGATTTAATCTTTTCAAACAATCTAATTTTAATTTCTCTATATGATTCTTCTATTTTACTTTGTGATCCAATAAAAGGCTTACAATATGAATTTCTTTTCAGAAGCTAAATATTCCTTACATTTTGTAAATAATTTTTTTTTTTTAGTTTTTTAAAAATTATGATTATGTGTGATTTTTCGGCAGAAAGTCAGAATACTGTCTCTCTCCTCCATGCTCCCTTTATTTTTTAAAAGAAATTACCTCCTTAGGGAAACAAATATCTTTTGTAGCTTTATAACTTAATTTGTACTCAAAATATTTTTCCATTACTGTGGTGAAAATGAGTTGTAATTACAATCTTGATACCTAATAAAAGTAAAAAAGATCCCCAAAGTAATAGGCCAATATCCCTGACATGCACTATGAGTACACTAATGGAAATGATCATCTATAAAAGACTTATTTGGTTCCTTGACCGTGAGGAATATTTTTACAGGTATCACATGTGTTTCAAGTGACATTATTTTACTTATTGATTATTAAACAATTATTCTATAATATATGCTAATTGTTTTTAGCATATATTAAATAAATATGTCTGATTTACAAGAAAGGGGTCCATTGATAGGGTGATTCCACATGAGGTTGTCTCTAAATGAACTTGCCAACAATTTTTTTAAATCTTATTTTATTAGAATTAATAAAATTTATTTTATTTTCCATTTTAAAATGTAGTATTGTAGTAAAAAAGTCTATGAATAAATACATATTACTCACATACAGCACATAAAAATGGGAGTAAGAGCTTTCCACTTACCTGCAAAAAATATGGAAGATTTTAGTAATTAATATAAGTGTAATAGAACATTAAAAAGTAGTATAACACTATTAATAACTTCCAAAAAACTATGAATAATGTTTTTAAAAATATGACATCATTAATTTTATTTTTATTTTTTATCAAAACCAAGATTAAAAAATTCAATGTTTTAAATAATCAACATTATTTAGCTTCCACTACTTTAATCCATTAATGAGCATGAGTTTTTTCAATAAGTCTGACCTATACTGACAGAGCAGTTATTACCCATTATTACAATAGTATTTAGTAGCTTTCTAGGATATAGAAAAATCCCTCTTTTTTATTTTTTTCCCCTCAATATTTTACCTAATGTGTTCCATCTTTTTATACTAATTCTGGTCTATTTTTTCATACAAAAGGACTATTTATTTGTAAATAACAGAATAATTCTTGTAAACTGGAGGTAAAGGTAATAACTAAAACTAAACAAGGCTATAATTACATTGTCATAGTGGTTTAGTGGAATATTGGGATTTGAATTTCATTTTGGGGAGAATGACATGGGCTCAACTGAAGATCTACTTTTCAGAAACCCACCTCAACAGGAAAAAATGCATAATGCAATATTTTTGATGGAATAAATATAAAATAGGTTTATACAATTTGTGTTAATGGATCAGAATAAGGAGAATTACGTTGTGATTTCAGAGAGAGTCTGGACTCTATAGATCTCTCCTGTAACTGTCCCACTGCTTCACAAATATAATGATCATAAACTAGGATATTAGAGCGTAAAGTGAGTAAAAAGTTGTATTTTTGGGAAGTTTCTTAACGGCAAGTCCTAAACAATTGCTTGAAGATGAGCTACATACACAATATTATATAACCACCTACACACACACTAGAGTATTCAGGTACCTCATTATATAATTACAGCAAGGATACTTGAATCTAATTCAAACTTAGTCTATAATCCACATTTTTCTGAGAGAGCATTCGTGTTCTTTGAGAGAAAAAAAACATACAAGGGAGAGAAAAATCTAATGATATAATGAAACATTACTTCTACAATACCCATCAGTAAAATATCTGCATCCATTTATTTTATATTTACATTCTTATTATTTTATTCATTATTTATTTATTTTTTAATGTTTCGTTTTATTTTTCCCATTCTATTTCCTTTTTTTTATTTGAAGCTAATTGCATTAACTTTTAAATTTATGTAATAAGTATTCCTTGATGTTTTGTACATGTGATAAAAATGTTTTGTACATCATATAAAAACAAATCATATAACCAACCCACATTTTCAGCACCTCATTATCAAGTATAAGTCCCTACAATGATCCATAAAAGATGAATAGGAATGTTAATAGATTTCTCAGCTCAAACAAAAAACAATTCAAAATATTAATTAAAAAGACAAAAATTTATCTAATGCATTTATTAATGGTAAATTTAATTCAGTAATGTGCAGGAATAACAGGAAAGATAAAGTTATAAACAACCTAATAATTTTATCATGCCTTTTAGAGATAAAATATTTAATATTACAATTAGATAAATACGGTTTTAATCAATATTGATTAATGGTCCATTAATTCTGAAAGGTATTTATTTCCTATTTTGACTGGGTGTGCCCCTAAGGTTTTTTCCTTATGTGAACAATGATTTTTTTTAGCTTCATTTTTCAAATCTTTTATTTTATTTATTGCTGATATATTACCTCTCATTATGTTGGTAAATTTTATTTATAGAATCATTTGCTAAGTAATGTATTATTCAATTTAATTTGTACTCCTTATTTCAGAAATTTTAAAAAAATATATTTTTTTTTGTATATTTATGTTTTGAAAAATATTTCTGCTAAATAATAACACCTAATTAATCAAAACAATAGTTTAAAGTGGATAATTCTAGAAGTTTATAAAAAGGATACATATGACAAATCTATTTCTTTTTTAAATAGAAGATAAAATCATCGAAAAATACTACATATGATTTCATGATCAAAATAACAATATTCAAAGATATCATACGTAAAAGAATACATTAAAAAAAATGAATTAAGTATGAAGTTTGGTTTATAAAAATACAATTGTTTTGATTTATTTTCAACATGTTCTTTTTGGTGTACATAATGAGTTCTCGTAGTAATTTTCTTACATACCTAAAATATCTTTAGAAAACTGTGAGAATAATTCTATTGAATTCAATTTAATAATTTCAGTGAGTATATGTTAATACAACTCTAAACAGGAATGGATAATGATAACCAACATGGATAGTAGACCTACGTAGATAATTAATCAAATGTTATATGTGAATATTCCAGGCTTACACAGCTACATATTCATCCATATATAGGACAACAAAGTTAATATGAAGCAATAAAACTGTAATAATTATATATAATATGGATGTAATAATTATAGTTTTAAATTATTTTAGTTTACATTATTATTACTATAAAGGTAAAATTATATTTAAAGGAAAATGTCATAGAAAAAATATTGTCTTCTTCATAAATATTAAAAATAAATAAACAATCAAATTTGTCTGAAGTACATATTTGACTGTTTTTATAATAAAATCCAATGAAACAGATAATATTTCATTCTATGCATACTTGGTTATTTTTTCTTTTTAATTAAAGAAACCATTCATCTTAATCATTCCAGCATCAGAGACTAATTCATCATCTTAGTGCACTCTAGTGGAAGAAAAGGTAACTTCAATGTAAATCTTGCCAATTTTGGCTTATGGTGTTTGACTATATTATTTTATTTTTTGAATATAACTAAGACTAAATGTATCCAATTGTATTGACTTAGAAATATGAAACTTCAAAAATATTTTTAGATCTACATAAAATTAATTTCAATCAGAAAAAAAAAATTATCAAATTATACGTTATTTGTTAAAATAAAATAAATATAATTCATTCAGTGTTTAAACAAGCACTGCCACACTTTCTCACTTTTGTAAAATTACTTGCAAACCAGAGATCTATCACTTGGAAATGGGTCATAACAAATAGGTTCAGAACAGGGACATGACCAAAAATCTCTCAGAAAGAATTCTGAAAAGGAACTGTTTAAGGGATTTCCAGGTCAAAGCCTTAAGAACAAGCCAGGCGATTGCATAGTGGATGCTGGTTTTTCAGCACAGTATACTCTCTCTAATCTGACTGATGGGTCCAGAAACATGTCGGAATTCAGAGAGTGTCTGGACTAAAGAAGACCAATAGAAAAATTTACACTACATTGAGCTATATAAGCATTTTAATAAAGCTAATACAAAAAAAAATGCAAATTATTATATATAGCTATATTCATGATATAGACTGTAAAACAAACAGAACTTAACATATAAATGTCTACTGAAAATAAGAAACATAAATCCCAACAAGGAAATTTAATGTTTGAAATAATAATTTATTAATGTTTATTTTGTTTTTGTTTTAAAAGAATTAATCTCATCAAGTGTTGCACTTCTGAATTCATGACAAGTCCTCAGTCCGCTATAACATGTTCCAACTTGTTTGTCGGACTAGTGGAGGTGTAGGAGTAGCGAAAGTAACTAGCCAATACAGGTAAGAAGCAGAAAAAAAGTAGACTTCTTTGTTTCCTAATCTAATTTCTTCAGTTACTTCCAGAATATAAAACAATATGTGAAGCGTTTGAATATTTTTATTGGTTATTACTCCCTAGTCCTCAATGAAATCAATACAGGTAATACTTAAATTCTATACATTACACAATTATGTAGAGTTTCAGAAACTCTTGACATACATGTTAACATTTCTTATTTGTTGAAACTTCTGTTGGGTGCATAAATTAAAAATGATTGATTTGTTTCTTCGCGAGCAGTCCCTCCCTAGCCCCAATGAAAATTATTGTGGGTCAATTATTCATGGAGGGACCATAAAATGGAAAGAGGGCTAAACGGTTAATTTTCTATCAATATTCATTATGAAGACAATAAAAAATTATTTTTGTTTCCTCACTTCGTATTTAAGAGGGAACCTTTTTATATGAGTGAGGCATAAAATTCTAAAATAAAAATTTCCCATCGCGTTTTGCAAATTTAAACTGACCCAAAGTTATACTAATTACCTACTAATATTATTAAGCCATGTTCATGCTCCATATTTTGTGTTCTCTAGAGTGGACTTCCTAGGTACAGACTTTTTTTTATAAATTGATAACATGAAAACTACGTTAGTATGTGTAAGCCTGCTTCAAGGAGTTGTCGAAGAGCAGTTCCAGAAGGCAATAAAAATGTTTAAAAAAAAGGAATCAACCGATTTTAATTTTCGAAAAAGTTTGATCCCTAAATCGAATCTTGAGAATAACCCATACCTTGAATGAGGTATATTGTAATGCTTGTCAATAAATAAAAATTATATAATAGAGAATTTTTTATATTCTATTTTTACATTCTATCTCCAGCAATAGTCTAAAGAATAAAATTCAGTACAGCTAAATTACATCAACATTTATAGCCTTTCCAGGAAAAAACATAAAAGAAATAAAAACTTCCTTGTTTAATCAGGAAAATTAAAAAAAAAAATACAAAATTATTTTAAAAAGGATGGAAAATTGTTTGTTAATATTTTCATTTTGGCAATCATCAGAATATTACATCTTGAAAGGGCTGTAATTAGTACAAGATTTTTTCATCTAGTAATAGAAAATAGGCATGATGCAGTTAATATGTATTAGATATTTGTTTTTTCATAGTCAAAAGTTCTTAAGAATATGTTAAGATATTCAGTGGGATTTGTAAGATGGAACAAAATAGTTTATCTTGGGTGCCACTGTATTTATAAATTATTTTATTTTTAATTAATGCAATTAAGGCCATTGATGGGTACTTGAAGATGAGACCTTCCTTCCATGGCACGAAAATTATACTAAGAAGTAAAAATAAAACAACTTATAATTACTTTTGTAAGTTAAATGTCTAATAATAATTAGTACTGAGCATTGATTAAAATTGAATAAAGTTTTTTAATCTTGTATCTCCTATACTAAAGACTCAAGTGATATTGATAGGTATCAATTTGGGGAAGGAAGAGAATTGGTATCTAGAACGTATGGTTAATATAATATAAATATAAAAATCCCGAATTTTATAGGAATGAGATGGGTAATTACCATCTCATTCCTATAAAATTTGCTATAGCTCAAAAACAGTTAGAAAACAATTATTTACTTTCAATGAATGCTAATAGTAATGTTTAGTTTAAAAGTGACATTACGAAACATCCCGAGGCTATGAATGACGCCCAATATAGTCTTGTTGCAGTAAAAGCAGGCGTCCCATTGACACCTTGCCCACGTACTCTAACGCCTCTTACGTGTACTGAACCAGCGTAGGAAGTATGTCGTAAAATGTTTTAATACGTTAACATCATGTCTTACTATCAGCAACTTCAAGTAGTATGTAGTCATTGAAACTATAAATTTAACCTTAGCTACTGGCACCATAAAGTAAAAATGAAAGAATGTTCCCGCAACCAAAATTAGGTTATTCTGATTAACTAGCAAAATAGTACAAGGACCAAGAAGAAAAAAAAGACAGTTATTTCACCCCAATTTTTTATTACTTTAATGAAAACTATGTATAATTAAAAGTCAAAACTGATGAGTCTGTCAAGTATAAGTAGGGGGAATAAAAAATGGCAGCTGTTTGAAAACGTAAAAAAAAATTATTTTTCATTAGGAGCTCAATATCTTTAAAATTACTATCAATAGAAAACCTAAGATAACATTATTTAAAGTACAGTAAATTTGCTGAAATATTAGCCCTAATAGAGGTATTTACGTTCGTTAGTTCTCGAGATATAGCTTTTTAAAAAGCAACATTTCATATTAGTGAATTTATTTTGGGAAATCTATATCTCAGGAACTATGTGACGTATATCTTTTTCTAAGAAGGATTCTTAGGGTGCTAGCAGACATATGAACGTCTTATGGTCCGAGAGATATATTTTTTAAAATCAAAAGTCCTATTAGAACAACTAGAAACTAACATTATGTGAATTTATTTTGTCAAATATCATAAAAACTGCAAGTCCAACAAAAATAAACGTAATAAACTATTTTACAGTAAATTTAACTAGCTTTAATTTGAGTGCTGGCAGACATCTTGAACTCTTATGGTTTCTGGAATAAAGTTTTTTGTAAATCAATTTATTGCTCGAACAACTATAAATCAATTTATTTTAGCAAATATCAAGAAAAATACTATTACCTTCGTAGGAAAAGTAGTTTTCATGATATTTGCTAAAATAAATTGATTTATAGTTGTTCGGACAATAAGTTTGATTTATGAAAAACTTCATTTCAGTAATCATTGGACGTACAGATGTCTGCCAGCACTCAAATTAAAGCTAATTAAATTTACTACAAAATAGTTAATAATGTTTATCTTGGTAGGAGAAGTAGTTTTTATGATATTTGACAAAGTAAACTCACAAAATGTTAATTTCTAGTTGTTCGTATAAAATGTTGGATTTTTGAAAAAATATCTAGACCCATTAGACGCACATGTGTCTGCCAACACTCAAAATAAAGGAAATTTAACTTACTATAAAGTAGTTTATGACACTTATCTTCATAGCGGTAGTAGTTTTTATGATATTCACATATGAATATAAATTTGGCAAATGAAAATTTGTCCGAACAACTATAAATCAATTTA
>NW_027106556.1:158995-258790 GCF_000696795.3 Halyomorpha halys
AAAATAGTTAATTATGGTTACCTTTGTAGGAGTAGTAGTTTTTATGATATTCATATATGAATATGAAATTCACATTTGGCAAATGAAAATTTGTCCGAACAACTATAAATCAATTTATTTTAGCAAATTTCATGTAAACTATTACTCCTACGAAGATAAACATCATAAACCACTTTATAGCTCATTAAACTATCTTTAATTTGAGTTTAGATAGACACCTTAAGTCACATAGTTCCTGAGATATAGATTTCTCAAAATAAATTCACTAAATACTAATCTTTCGTACATTTTTATGGAATGTTGATTTTAAAAAACTGTGTACCGAGAACCATTGAACGTAAATAGTTCTATTAGGGCTAATATTCCAGAAAATTTACTCTACTTTAAATAATGTTCACTTAGGTTCTAGTGTTGTCGGTAATTTTAAAGATATAGAGCTCCGAATGAAAAATTAATTTTTTTTTAAACATTTTGAAACAGCCGCCATTTTTATTTCCCCTACCTATACTTGGTAAACTCATCAGTTTTGACCAATAATTACATATAGTCTTCATTAAAGTAATAAAAAATTGGGTTGAAATAACTGCCTTTTTTTCTCTCTGACTAAAAATAATGATGAATCCGATGAAATTTAGAGCTTCAATTCCGGTGAACCTCAAAAAACGTTTATATATCTAGTTGATGATGGTTATAAAAAAAAAAATTGAGACCAATGATAATGAAGTTCAGAGTTTTTCTATCACTAAACAGAAATTTTCAATTTACTGATGAATTGCGATGTTAAACCCAAAATCACATTAATGTTACGTATTCATATGTTTCAGATTCTATTGAAAAACGTTTGGAATAGATTCGCATTTAAATTAAAACTAAGACAACTTAAGTCTGCCCATTATTTATTTTTCTACAATCTTTTTTGTTTATTTATTCAAACTATAATAGATCATGCTTATTCGAACAAACAACATACTAATATCAAGAAAGCGTATTAAGCATACACAACTGGTAAAGATCATATTTTATAATGGCTATCTTTAAGTTATAGTAAACGTAATAATTAATAAAGATTCAGCTATCCATAAACTCTAATATTAACCCTGAATTTTACCCTCCGAGACCTCTTAGCCAGGCAAAATGAACAAATGTTATAGGCGGGCTACGAATTTTTTGTGGGAACCCGTGGCTCTGAATAATTTGAGACTGCAAAGAAATTTGTTGAGACGATCGCTATTAAAAAAAATAAAGAAACATATATTATTCTAAACATTCTTTTCTTATCACTAATAATTTGAGCAATAAAACCTATGAATTTGAATTTAAGTTGTCATTAGCTCAAAATTTAGTTATATAAGAACATACAAATACACTAAACACATCTGATGCAATCATTTTCGGGAACTTGAGCTCGTTTTCTTAAAACATTTAAGTTATTACATCATCTAGTTGAATAATTTGAGCCATTAAAAATATCTGTTGAGCCGTTCGCTTCATCGTCGAGTAAGTATCCTATCCTATGGCAACCATGGCTCTACCTCATCTTAGAATGAGGTTCAACCCATACATAAATTCGGGCGCTATACAAAAAACGGTCCATTTTTGGGCTTTAAAACACAGGACTCAAGATACGTTCCAAAAGGATTTGGGTATGGACCGCGTTGAAAGCTTTAAAATTCGATTTGTACCAACTGACTTAACTATATAACTGAGTTTCGAAACCTTCCACTTTTTTTAATAACATTTATTAAAGTTCCACTAACAATTTAAAAATTGGAATTAAGATTCGTTACTCCTCTATGCCTTTCTTGAATACCTCCAATCCATTCTTCTGAGATATGTATATTTAAAACAGTATATAGAAACAAGAGTAAAAAATTATGATAGTTAGATTATTTGAATTTTTTATTTATTTAATATTTATTATGTTATTATAAGTTTATTTTTTAGTTGAGATAAACTCGAATGAAACGAATCAAAACCATTGTTGACATTGTGCATCATTCTTGCTACACTGGAAGTTATAGCAAAAGTCAAATGTTGCCCGGTTTGATGAGAAGGTACAGGAATGTCTGAATATTAGGTATAATTTTTAGATAATATAGCTCTAAAATTTCTTGGATATAATGATTTTATTTTCAACGACTTTCAGAATTCTGACGCGACAATCACTTGAGACAACACGCGGAAGTTTTGTTTACGACGCCACTCCAGTAGGAACAGAAGCAGAACCATGAGGCGGTACTGGAACAACGGGGAGTTATTAAGCCTGCCGTCTAGAGGCCTTGATCTTTGTATAGATTGCAAATTATTCAAGTCTGAGTAGTTCTTTCGATATGGGTTCTATAAGGGATAAGGAAACGATAAAGGGGCAGCAAGTGCCTATACAGGTTGGAGGTATCAAAATTCCAGTCTGCTGTCTACTAACTTATATATTTATGAGAGATCAAATGCATTGATAATATAATTTATGTGCGAAAAATAGGTTAGGCTTATTAGTAAAAAATAAATAAAATAAAGACAGACACAAGAAAAAGAAAATAACAAAGTGGCAGTTGAATAACTTTACCCCTTGGGGTATTCAAAGCACAGCATTATTATGATCATTACATTATTTCTAGTTCAATAAAAGTTCCGTAATAAAATTTCTTTAAGTATACAATTTTTTATTTATCTATTTTTTATTTTTACTTTTAATACTTTTATTGGAATAATACAATCTGCCAAATTCAACGACAATAAATATTAAGCCTATAAGTGTAACCATATATAAATATTAAATAAAAATAAATAAATGACAATAATACAAATAAAATAAATTTGTATGTTAAAATTTAAATGAAAAAATATTTAACTAATACCAATCACAAAAAAAAAAAATGCTCTGTTTCGGCAAATATGCCTTCTTCAGGAACAAACTTTTTTTTGTTTCCCATTACAGTACAGACTGATAGGTTCAAACTTACTTGAAATAATTTTGCCTTTAAATTTTAACTAATTGATAGTCACCTTAAGCAAATTTTTTATATAAAGAAGCATAAATAATGCAAAATCAATAAATTAAAAAAATATCATTTATTTTTGTTTGTTATTTTCTTTCATTCTTAAATTAAAATTAAAATCAAACTCTCGTACCGTCCATGAAGGGTTAAGGGTGCAGTACTTTGTAAGGAAGTACTGTTACTAGACCAACAGTTGTGCAAGGAGGTGAATTGGTCAGAATCACACTCGACTACCAGATTTTTACCCCATTAAGGGTACCCATTATATGAGGCTAGGTGGACCCCAGGAGGGCTCCAGAACCGACAGGGTTGACTCACGGCTACAGTGTAACAGAAAACAATTTTCTCCCCCGCCGGATTCGAACCCGGATCCTTGGAGTTAGTACCAGCGTGCCTTATCACAGTATTCTTTAATTACATAATTATCATTTATATTTATTTATAATTGCTGTTTAGCATTAATAATTGTACAATGGTTAAAGCATTGGACTTAGGGGTGTGTTTTGCACGAGACTATATCTCCTTTCCCATTATTAACTATTTAAAAAACTAACGAAGTAAGAATTAATTAATAAAATAATCTTAAATAAACATAGCATACTTAAATAAATTAAATAGTAGAAAAATAAGAAAACAACTAAGATAAAGGAGTCAATTTTAATACAAACGGTAAAAAACATTATTGATTAAAATCAAATTAAAATGAAAAAATGTATAAAACCGTTCAGGAAGTACGTAGGTGAAATTTGGCAACTTCATGAAAAGCTTGTGGAAAAACAGGGTTCGACATAGCTTATTGCTCTGATCAAGTTGATGAGATCTCAAAATGTTGGAAGTGTTTAATGATGTTTTAATTATGAATAAAATAAAAATAATAAACTGATAACACAGTCCGTTCGACTAACAGAAGGAACAATTAACTGAAACCGATCCGCGACAACGGGGCAAGGTAGCCTTCAAATGGAACTACTTCATTTGCCAACAGCTTCATTCATTACAGGTGAAGCTATGCGAGTAACATATTAATCAGGCATGGAAGAAAAAGCGTGAGGAATCTAATGTGGATTACAATATGCAACAATTGCAAGCCCATGGTCGCGCGGCACCAAGGTGATCTTCTACCCTCGCTACGTCCGTCTACATCGTTAACTTCACTTTCATTGACATTTGGTACCGGAAATGAGACACATACACATGCAAACAAGTTGTAAAAGTGACATTTTCTTGAATATTTTATCTCGTTGAGGATTATTCATTCTTGTCCAAATTATCATTGGAATAAAAATACTCAGATAGTTCTCAAGAAATGTCTTCACGTAGAATGCGTTAAAGTTCAGATAGAGGAATCAGGAAGCGAACCTGTAGAGTAATTAATCGAAGAACCGCTACTGATATACCTTCAAAAATTTATTGCCAACAATCAACAGATAGAAACTAACTGACGCGTAACTTTGTCGCATAGACAATTTATTGCTTGCAAGTGATCGTTAGCGTATTTTGTCACCAGCAAACAGTAAACTTTATATTTATTGGTCACTTAACTGATTAATTTTACGAGGCAAATTGTGAATCAAATTTAAGAGAGACTTATATTTAAGAGGGACTTATTTGGAATACATAAAAAATGAGTATCGTGATTCTAAAATAAATAAAAAACCTGATAATGTAAACCGCGAATGTGGCTATGTTAATTCATTAGTTGTGTGTGACTATTTCCAAAAATTAAAAACTATTAATTTTTATTTTTCTATTTTCAAGTTTTATAACTTAAATAATGTCTTACGTCTCCGTGTATTTTTTTCTTCATTTTTTATATGTTTACATAATAAATCATTTGCCTTATTGAAAAAATTATAAGTTGATCATGTTATTTTGAAATAAACAATAACTTTGAATGGTTGATCAAACAGGTTTTATTACTTCTAAGTAGGAAAATATGCTAGCGACAATTTTGCTTATACAGTATGTACAAGTAAAACTGAAATAATGGGTTTTATTTAGTTCTAGTGTAATAAAAATTAAGGATAACTCAGCGGGTACGGGATTGGATTTATGGATCCAGGTAGAAGTTACTATAGAGTGGGTACCTGATCCTTTATGGGTTGGGATAAAAAGCATCCATTGTTTATGCAATAAATTTATCCCCGAGAATTCACAGTAAATTATAAATAATTGAAATATTTATCTATAATTGGAACCAAGTATAGTCGACTCCCAATAAACTCTTTCTTTGTAGTTAACTAATTTTTTCAGGACAAATGTGGTCCTTTAATGATTTTTTTTTGTACCACTATATTATCTTTGTAGTGCTAAGTAGTCTAAGTTAGTTATGTTTGAAAGTGAATATAACAGATTTCGATATCAGTACTATTTACCGAATTGCGAACTAAATTATATTTAATAACAAAATAATTTTATTCAAATAATTCGTAAATATATTTCATTAAATTATTTTAATATATCTATTTATTTTCGTTAATAAATAAGCTATAATACAATTAAAATAAATTATAAATTTATTTAAATACTTTAAGAAGTATTATCATATTGCGAATTAAATTATATTTTTAAAAGGGAGTAATTCGGGCCACATAAATAAGAAGCACTGCGAAAATTATTTTATTCTTAAATATTATTTAATAAATTGCTTACATTATGAAAACTTTAATCTCCTATCTTGTATATAGTGTCCTCAGAAGTGATGGTACTCATTGCATCATAGAGTTGCCATAAAAATATGGCAGGGCGATTTATTTATTACTATTTAGTTTCGAATTCTATTAATTTGAATATAATAGGAATTAATAAAAAAAAAAATAATATACTAGGAATAAATTGAATAAAAAAATTAATTATAGTATAAAACTTTATAATTTAGTTATAACTGTTATAATATACAAATATCTATAAAATCTTACACCTTACGGAATCGCCAATGCATATGCCAAAATGTTGAAATAAGTATATAATTTTTTTAACTCGTATAATAAAAATGAAAAATGTTAATACATCTTATATGTGAAGGTGTAACGACTCCTCATGAGCTATATCCTTATATAGTGATATACAATTATATTGGACATATAAATTATATGCCATGGACCCCGGCATTTAGTGCAACCCCTGGGTTAGAGAATTATATATATCAAAATGCCATGGGCGTTGCCTACATAGTTCTTAAAGTATGTTGTTCTCCTAATATTTGAACAAGGAGTCATCAGTTACATTATTATTATAATTAATTTTATTTAAAAAAAAGATAAAAATTTAGATTAGTGTTTAATCATAAATAGTTGTTTTAGCATATAAAATATCTGCAGGACTAGAGTTGAGACTGAAGAGACTCATGAATTGCTTTGTAAGATTTATCTTTGGGTTCACTAGGCGCTCTCAAGTCTCCCGCTGGTATTCCAAATTGAAGTGGCTCTATCCAACCTCCCGAAGGCAATACCTCCTTGGTGTTTTTCTATTCCAAGTTCTTAAAATAAAAAACCTACCTATATCCTCGATCTCCTCACTCTTCGTTCATCCATCCACTCATTAAAGGCAGATCCCAACTGACTGATTTATATATGCTTTCCTATAGAACCCCCTTCTTTAACAAATTCTTCGTCATACGTGCAACCTCCTTCTGGAATTCTCTTCCCATATCCATTCGCCAGTCTTCAACCATTCTTTCCTTTAAACAACACCTATTCCTTCACTTATTGCATAACCAAACCTCCGCATCATTGTAATAAAATAAATAGGCATATATTGATTAACATTATAAACAGTAGTTAAGCCAATATCCCAATGTAATTTCAGTTTACTTACTGGAAACTTGTAAATGCGTGCCAAACAAAAATCTTAGTGTATGAACCATGTCTTTATTATTAGGGGACATATTTCCCGGAATTAAATTATTTTTTCATATCATTTCATTTCATAAAGGAGTTAGAGATATTAATTGTTTAAAAAATAAAATTTGAATTTAATATATCATTTATAAACTAGCTGGTTCTGGATATGACTTCAGACGTATTCTAAACATCCATAAATAATTTTCAAAGATTAATTAATTATTATTAAGTATCATATTTGATTTGTCATTTTGCATTTTTAAAATAATAACCTACTATTGAGATTCAGATACAAAGACTTCGAGATTCCAAGTATTGAAAATCAAGAGGATTTAAATTTTTTCCAAGTCGTGGTTTTTATAAACAACTCAAAACTTAAAATAAAATATGGATCCTGGCTTGCAATCAAATTGCAAACATCATCAATATTTCTTTAAGGGATATGCTAGCCGTACAAAATTTCCAAAAAGGCAAGGGGGCCGTGGATGACCGAGTGTGTATATCCACAAACTTCGCATTCACGTGTTAGTAGTGATGCCAGTTCGAATCCGGCCTGGAAGGGAGCCTTTTATTCTAGACGGACCCTCGGAATGAATTTCAACTTTCCCACTCTGGCTAGAATAGGATAGTAACCTGTAGGATAACCCGTCTTCGTACCCTAAGTTGGAGAACATAAGAAAGTTAAACGCTAAACAAAAGAAGGGCAGACTGTTGAGAATACGATAAATTTAAAATTATGAATATACACAAATTTTCTTCAGTAATTATTATTGAATGTTTTAAATTTTTATAACTCGAATGCTAAGCGTATGAACTGAAATTTGTTGAGGATTTTACGTTAATTATCATATTATACATGAATATTAAAGATGTATTAATCAGCACTTTAGCAGATCTACTGTAACAACTATAAAAAATAGATTCAGTCATCATATGATTTCACTATATAAAATGCAATTTATGTATCTAATAATACAAAAACGTATAAAAATGTGAAAAATAGTCTCTTGACTGGATAAAATGTCAAACCGCAAAGTAATATAAGTATGCATACATATTTTTTAGTTGTTATTAGAAATTAAATATAAAGTTAGTGCATTCATAGGTATTTTCAGTCTTATCAAACCCAATGAAGAAACAGAATTAATTTATGACAATGCTAGCACTTCAAAAGGACCTCTTCTTAGTTAGACCCTCTTCTTATTTTGTAAAAGTGGAAGATTAACGAATAAATTTACAATAAACAAATAACCAGATCAAATATCTTTACTTATCCACTTACACACACTGCTGGCAGTGGGGACAACGGTTAATGGGGCCTAAATGGTAGCGGAAAAGATCAGTAAAATATCAAGGTCTCAATGCAGATCTAGAGGGCCGTGTGATGGGTAAAGGTCAGGAAGTGAGTGGGTGCCGCACCAATGTCCGGAGCAAGGTTATAGCAACAGTACAATGGTTGCTTCGTATTTGGGCGTGGTAATATCTCCAATCATTTTAATATCTTGATATCGAATTAGGCTCAATTATTAACTTGTAGTGAACATATACGGTTAGCGTTTTTCTACACCACATGTTGTATCAGTTTTGGAACTCATCTGTTCTCAGATCAAAACTTCTGCGATATTAATATAAGGATTGGATACCTTAGGGGTAAATAATGCTAAACTGTAATGTCTAATGATAGACTTTTCATTCGTAATCGTAATTTTTACTGAGTATCACGTACCACTACTCTAGTTTCTTTGCCTTTTTATCTACCATTCACCGTTCCCTCATTCAAGCTCCAAGTCAAACAATTTGTGTTGTCTGTGGTAACTATTGCAGACAATCACATTACGTTATGCGCTGTCAATTATGTTTTGCTGTGTTTCTTTTCCGCGTTGCAATTAATGTGAATTTTGAATTTACCATCTAAAAAATCAGACTTGACTTGGACGCTCTGTGTCCTTGTCGTTTTGTTTTTTATAAAAGAATTGCAAGTAAATAAGGTATATATCAGTGGAGATCAGAGCTGGAAAAGGGAAAAACATCGTGAAGGGATTCGGAATGAATTCCTAGACCTCCTAAGATTGACACTTTTTTAACAGTAATGAAATTGATTTGTTTATAAAAAGTGGGGGTGGCATACCCTACTATCCAGCAAAGTAAAACCGAAGCCAAAAAGTTGGGAGTTAACCACACCCCTGGATCTTAGGTTTTTGTTAAGGTTAATAGGAATGTGCGCCATTGTAAACTAAACTGAAATTGAAGGCAGCCAGTGGTTTGGTGCTACTGCTCTGACACGCCCCTGGAGGTACATCATAAGACCCACCTTTTTGGCTTCATTTTTCCTCACAACTCACCTCCCCTTTTGTACATCTTACTCCAAGGTCGCAAAGGAAGAATAAATTGACAGTTTATTTCATGGTCGACTAATTCTCTTTAGTTAAAAATGTGACCGATACAAAACAGCTGACTTGCAGTCCTTGTCATTACTTGAGTTTATTTGAAATTTATAAGTTAAATGAAAGTTTAAATAATCTGGATGTATAAATTACTATTGAGCAATAAAAAAAATTATTGTTATATTAATTTAAAAATGATAGTTTTAAATCTTAAACAATTAATTTCCATGATAACCTGTAATGCCTTGTTTCATGCGGCAAAATGGCAAGGTTAGACGAATTAACTATATAAATGGGGATTTCCTCAAATTTCAAATTAGTTGGAAAAGGTACCATCTTTGACAATTTGAAGTAGATATGACGTATTTACTTCCAATTTCTATAGATGGTGTCTCTCATAGCAAAAAATCCTCCTTTTTGCACTTAGTTCGACAAACCTAGTTTTTAACAGGTTTTCTATTTTTATGAACTTAAAACTGGTCAAAAATCGAACCTTTTGGCTCTGTTATGAATAGGTGTTGAGTGGTGTGTATTATGTGCCTTGTTGGCTATTAACTGACAGATTTGCCAAAAATGTAATGACCAGAACAATCACAAAAGGAATAAATATAACAAAAGATGTAATATTCATAAATGCTTGCGCAGTATAAGATAAAAGAAAGAGTAATAAAGACATTAAAATACTTCACAGAATGATAGTAATATAAAAAACAACGATTGTAAATATGAAACGGATTCACATAGTGATTCTGAAATAAATATATGTTTTTTCACTCCCTGCAGTTCTAATCTTTCTTACCGGAAGTTAACAGTTCCATTAGCACTTCGTGAACACTCGAATGATTAAAAACAATAGAAGAATAAAGGAAATGATAATTAAAACATATCAGGGGCTGTGCGGGGGTTTACCCAGCATTATATCGGAGGAATACAAACGAATCCGCCTACAACCAGTATAATGTTATGTGTTTTATGAAACGGAAAATATCCAAGGAGGCTGTAGCGAACTAGATAGCGGTTTCCTTTCTTGACTTGATCTAGTTATGGTGGACACCTACGATTTCATAACTACTTTATTACCTGTTTGTTCTCTTCTACTGATTGTTTTCCAGTTAAGGCAGTTCCAAGAGACATTATATGTAGATCAAGGTTACCGAGTCCAAACTATAAAACAAATGTATAATTTCTATAACAATTAACTTTGTGGTTAGATGAAAAATGCTATAAGTCACTTTTATGTTTCTTCAAGACGACAATTTTCTCGGTATACTTTTCTGTGGCTTTCTACTTATTACAATTTAACAACATTCTATTCTCATAAACTAAAAGAAAAAGAAATGACAAATTGGGTGGTACCTTAAAATATTAACAAATGAGGACTCGAAGTGAAAAGCACTTTCTTAATTTTTTTAAAGGAAAAAGTTAGCTACAACCTGTTGCTATCGGATAATGTTAGAAAATATCGATATATTTCAAAATAAATCTCGATATTTATGTCCGCAAATACTTTAAATAATTTTTGTTATTATAAATAAAATTTAAAGAAAACAAAACAAAAAACAACCAGCAACTAGGTTTCAGAGACTACAATCTTCAGTTAGCTTAAATTAGCGGATAACTTGAGTCTTATTTCTTGACTGTTAAACTAACTTAGGGCGAGCGAACTACTTACTAAATAATATGATAATACTGATTAATTATATATTTGGATCAAAATACTTGATGAAAATACCCATGAATCATTTCATCAAAATATCTTAATATCATTTAACAACGTTTCGGGGTATTTTCCCCTATCTTCAGGCAATCTATTCATTTATAATGAGCTTTATCCATTTCTTAATAAAAATCTTGTCAAAAATATTAATGATTTGTATACTACAAACATATTTCCCGAACATGTTCCTAATAAACATATTTCCCTATTATCGCTTACATCTCAAATTTATCAGGAGAAGAACAATATCACAAGTTTTACTCACGAAGAAGGAGCCGGACGACCGTTTACCACAATTGAAGAAAACATTGAGAGTTCACGTGAAATGGTGCTCTTAGACAGACGAGTAACTATTGACGAAGTGGCACATCGTCTACAAATTAGTCACGGTTCTGTCTACGAAATCATCCACAACAGACTTGGGTTTCATAAAGTTCGTGCAAGATGGGTCCAAAAACAACTCACACAGATGCATAAACAAACGCGTTTGGACACCTGCCAAAATTTGTATCGTAACGAACGGGAAAACTTCTTAGACAGGATTATTATTAATGAAGAAACATGAATCCATCATAAGGAGCCGGAGAGTAAACGGCAGAGTGTGGAATGTAAACATCCAATTCGCCGTGCAAGAAAAAGTTCATGACCAAATCGTCCGCAGGAAAACTGATGCTTACGGTTTTTAGGGACTCACAAGGTCCAGTACTGGAAATTATGAGGAAAGGGGGGCAACAATAAACAGTATACCTTACTGTGAGATACTTCCAGTAAGGTTGTTGCACGACAATGCCGTCAGCAAACTGCTGCCCACACTGCTGAAACGCTTCAAAACTCAATTTCAAAGTACAGGCTCGTCCTCCATATAGTCCCGATCTTACCTTCTGACTATCACTTGTTTGGTCCACTCAAAGAGGAATTAAGGGGAGATCGATTTACCACCGACGAAGCAATGAAAGAAGCGGTGCAATCCTGGCTCGCAGCTCAACCGAAAACGTTCTTTTCTGAGGGCATCATGAAGCTTGTACAACGATGGACCAAGTGCGTTGAAAACCAAGGGGACTATGTCGAAAACTGATGTACTTGTAAGGTTCCTATTTGATTACAATACAATTTTATAACTATCTTGCGGATAATAATTGACTTACCCTCGTAGAATGAAAACACAAATAATCCCGTCCAACTTTCTGAATTCTTTCTACCTTTATTTTATAAATTGAGTCACCCAGAATGATCTTCGGAGTTCAACATACAATTATTTTTCGAAAAGGCAGAGTATTAGAGATTTCACAGGCCCATGTCTTTGCCGTTTATGAAGATAGAGAAAATATTCAAAGTTTTTTTAGAATCATTAAAAAAAAAAAAAATAATTAAATACAATGAATTTAAACACTATTATTAATAAATTATAATTTTTCTCGAAAATTGTAGGATTTCTTAATACTCGCATTTAACTAATTCCAGAACACTGGTAAAAATTCTAGTTTTCTTATACATAATTGAGACAGGCGGGGATACTTACCACTATACTACCCAAACACTATACTACCCATGGGTAGAAGAAGGCAGCACCCTTCAACTGACATCATTGTACCTAAGTATTCCTTATTTTCCATGGAGGGTACGAAAAAAAAAATACATTATTGATCTATTAAAAATTATAATCGTACAAAAGCTTTCCACAAATTATTTAAATGGGCCCATCCGGAAGAAAAAAAACTGAACATGGAAGATCTTCGTTTCTTAACTATTTATCATCCGCAGACCGTGTCTTCGCTGAAAATTTTGTACTCAAAATGTGATTTATTATTATGAATTTCATCGTACAATTCCTATATATTATGTAATATCTATAAGAAATATTCAATATCATATTATAAATATATAGATTATAATATATCAGAATTATTGATTAGTTTAAGATATATTTCCACCCCTAAATGGATACAGACCAGTCATCTTAAGAAGACGGGGTTCTCACTCTAGATACGTCCTGAGGAGATTTATTCTTCACTAATTAGCTGCTCTCAAAGGACTATTAAAGGTTTATATGACAATGAAGATTATTTATAGCAAAATTATCTAATAGGCGTCATTTCGCCCTTGACCGATTTAAATTTAAATAGTCAACCTACTTGAGCGTAGCCCATGTATATGCATTAATGGAAATTATTAATAATAAATTGTATAATATGTAATTAGCTATATCGGTGTTACAGCCACTGAATTAATGAATGAGAGATCCAGTCTCCTTTTAGGCCTATCAATCACTGGCTACTCTATTTAAGGTAGCTTAGCATGCTATAGCTTGAGTGTATTTGTATTTCTACCCACGGGTCGCTTTATTAGTCTCCATTACAACACTTAAGTATTTAAAGCAACACGTATCTCAATTTTTTTTTTGTTAATAATTTACTTATTGTAATTTACAGCTGTATACAAATATATACCAAAAGTTAATTTGCTGTAGGCGACATAGTGACATGATACAAACATGTGGAGAATCTATCCGCTGATAGAACTCCAATAACATTTCTAGAGGAGAAGATTTCGAGGCCGTCTTCTTTTCAGACGCTTAGGAGGATTATTAGGTTATAATATTATAATGTTATTACTGGTTTTGGTATGTTAATGTTGTTATGGTTAGAAACAAGTGGATTTGGGTGGTTGAGAAATTTATCATGGAAGGAATGGTATCTGGTTCTGGCGGCAACATATGGAACATTGAGGTCCTGATGGAACATTAAGGATTTTACGAAGGATTTTGGACTGTAAGGATTGGATTTGGGAGGAATTTGATGGTTTAGTGGAGCCTCAAAGCTCAACTCCGTATGTCCAAATAGGCCTTATAATAGTCATGTAGATCAGTCTTTTGTAATGGATTGGCAATTTAGACCGTTTGTCTTGTGAATGTTATAATAGTCGGAATCGACGAGCAGTTTCTTGTCTTTTTAGTCTTGTATGAGGATTCCATATCAGTCGTTTGTCCAGATGTAGTCCTAAGTAACGGATCTGTTCGAAAGGAATAAGTGGGGTATTATTAAAGGATACTGTAGAGCATTGGTCATGGGTTTACGACGAAGGGTACATGAGATTTGGTGGGATTTATTGGAATTGATTTTAATCCTCCAGTTTTGGCACCATACTTCAAGGGCGGTGATGTGGGATTGGAGGGTTTGGGATACAATGTAAGGATCATTGTTCACTGACAATAGACATGTGTCATTGGCATACATGGTGAGGATTTTGTTAGGATGGGTTGGGATATCAGCTGTGAAAACTGTATAAAGGATAGGACCAAGGACACTACCCTGAGGTACACCAGCAGACTGACGGAATAGGAATGAATAAGGGCTGTTGTGATTTATTTGAAATAATCTGTAGGAGAGATAAGATAGGATAATTAGGAAGTATGTAGTTGGAAGGAATTTACGGATCTTGTATAGCAGTCTTGGGAGCCAGACTCGATCAAAAGCCTGTTCTGTATCTCAATTTAAATTCAATAATTTCATATCTCGAAAAATCAAATTATTCAAAATCAAAATAATTTGATAATTCGACAGATATCCAATATTTAAAATTAACACTGTTGGAACCTGTCAATAATGTAGAATCAATAATGAACAACATACTTGTTACACCCTAAGACCCAGGAGCGGTTGAAAAATGAAGTTGTAAGTCCCCTAAAAACGAAAACGAATTTTCAGTTTTTGAGAAATGGGCGCAAACAGTGCGGATAATTTAACGACATTAAGAGGAAAATCGTTTAAGGCTTTCATTCCTCCTAAGAATTTGTTTTCATAAGTGTACATTTATTACGTCATTCAAGTGCTTTTAACAAAAGTGAAATAAAACAAAAATAAAAATGACTAATTACAAACAAAAGGAATATTAAATTCTAAAGTAATTTTATTGATTATTCGCACAAAAATTGGTTTTCGGTGATTCAAGCCATAAAGGCACAGTTGGTAGGAAATATTTCTGTATGAAAGTCCAAAATATAAGATATCTCTTTCCATCAGAAATTTCGTAGTTAAGTGCGCCAGTAAAGAACAGAAAGAGTGTACACAGTCGACTTCACTACCAAAGGAAACCTACTTTACTGACTTTAACAAAATTGTTTTTCGAGATTACTTTGTTTCCCAGATTCCTTTACGCTACGTCTGACTGTCGTCAATCTTCCTGCAGATCGGCAACACAGAATGTATATAGTAACTCCAGAACATTCCTTAAATTCCTGCCAATTTCGGTAACAATAATGTTGTTTTTTTCATCATCCCTTTTTCTAGGATGTGAGGTAAGCAGAAACCCGGTATATCCAGAACCTTTAAAATACAATTAATGAGTGTTTTCAGCATATAGGAGTATTCCGAGGCGATACCTGTTTCTTGAACTAAAATATAATTAGACCTACGTATATCAGGGGAGGAGCAATTATTTTTTAAAAAATATCTTTTAAATATTTCTATAACGTCACAGCGCTCGAAACCCCACGCTTGCCTTGCATAACATACCACAGGCCGAGAGACTAATTATTAAACTTTTATTTTGCTTGTATATGGGACGTTATTGCTAGTTTTCAATTTATGCTTCAAAACCAAATTTAGCTTGACTGAACCATATAATTATTCTCTTATGCAGTTGTTAGTCCTGAAAGAAACTGTCCCTACGGATGGTGATTGCTGAATCACAAGCTAAATATAATAGGATACTCTTAAGTACTTTTGATGCAATATCCGCCTCCACTTGCTAACGTAACGCAGAAATTTGAATTTTCGTGACGAGCGCAAGATATGACAAAAGTTCGCTTTAAATCGGCCAGTGAAAGTGACTGACTAGAAGAGATGGAAAGCAGTTCTCGGTAGGCGCAAGGTTACGGATATCTTAGCGCCCGTGTCTGATCCGTACTATCGATATGTAACTTCCTACTGAATTAATGTAGACGAATACTTGCGGACATTTAACCAATACTTGGAAATACTATTTAATATTAAAATCATTTAGAAATGTTGACGATAATAAAGGATGAAAATAATTATTAATTATAAATAATTCCAATAGGAAACGGTCAAGAACTATATCATGCAAAATTTGGGTCATTTCGTCGCCATTATTTATCAAATTTCGCCATTTTATGTTGTTTTTTTGTTTTTTTTTAAATGGCATTTATTGATATTTACAACTGTATAAAAAATACAACAAGTAAATTTGATCATAATGACATAATGATATGATACAGGATGTAGAGAAACTACCCAGTAGTAGAACTCTAAAAACAGTTTACAATATAAGGTCACGAGGCCACCTTCTTTTCAGGCGCCTCGGAGGATTGCCAGGAATGGAAGAGGAAGCAAGGTTAGAAACTAGTGGGTTTGGGTGGTTAGGGAGTTTATTATGGAAGGAATAATATCGGGTTCGGGCTAGATAGGTTACATAAGGAACATTTAGGTCTTTATGGATTGGATTAATTTAAACTCGTTTTATTGCGTTTTACGGCTTTCCATCTGTATAGTGCTAAACGATTCGCTCATTATGGTAGTAAAAACCAAATGAAAAACTCCCACGTAACATTATTATCATGTTACACTAACTTTCGTTCCCTCATGTCTTTTTAGTTGCGGCACCTATGACCCATGAGGTGTATGGAGCACCTAAGTCTTGCAATACGTTCCATACTTTTTGTAAATCTTGTTGAGAAATATCAGAGTATAAATTTGATGACAGATAAGCGAAAATTAGGCCAGATCTTGATTTAATAAGGACTAGACTTACGTTTTGGAACAACGATCCCGACGGCCCAGAACCAGATTGCACCTCTGCTGAGGACACACAAGACATACAAACGGCACATTACGAAGCGGCCCTTGTGCAAAGAGAGAGTGTTATAGAAGCAGAAAGAGTCACTAGACAGTTCGTGCACGTCCCAGACCCAAATACAACAATGCGCCCCGTAGCCTTGATCTTTTACTGACAAACTCACGATCCTCTTCTTCGCCGTCCTCGCCGATGTCGTCGTTCGCCTAATTGAGCGTCGCCGATGGATCGATTAACATACAGCGGCGTCTTTATGGACTGGCTCCGCCATTGTATCGGTTCCAATCGGTAAAGGTCCTCATGCGGGTGTTACGAGAAATCATATGATGAAATGAACATTTGATATCTAGTTGGCAATTCATGGCAGCTTGGGATCGTAAACGTTTATCACATTTCGGATTTAACTTTGTCACGACTTAGGTTATCTAGTTTGAATTAACAATAAAACCAAGTAACTGATAAAACAATTTTTAATCTCAGAATTCGTGATTCCGTATTCACAGAAACGAGTAGTTTTGGGTATGAATGAGGAAAAACTGATTGAAAGTAGTTTTTCAAAAAGAAAAAAATGATAAATAAGAATTATTTAAGATGATACTTACTACCTTATTCGTATGGGCACCTAAGAAGTAAAAATTGAACTTAGTTTATTCTTATCTAAGTTTCTATGAGTTTGGTTTATGATCACAAACACTACAATCCACTACAGGTCTTCACCGCTTCAAGACATCCAAGCCTCCATTTCTCGCTGTATTGCCTAAGGATCTGCCAAGCTCTTGTTTCCGGAAATTCATTTACATCGGCTTCAAACATCATCTGCCCACCTCATTTATGACCGTCCTATATTTTTTTCATGTTCCACACCAAAACAATAATTTATTTATGGGTGAGTCACGACATCTATTCTTGCGACATGTACATACCACCGCCGTCCCGAGTCTTATATATTGTACCACATCCGGTTCAAAACAATTTTTTTGTAAAATGCCGTATTTTACCTAAAAATTGTCTTAATTTGATATAAGATATTTTTTTCCGCATTGGGCAGGTGAAATTCCATTATTATTGTTCTTTATCGTTGCGGATGTCATCAGAATCACTAGAAAAAAATAACTTCCCAGATTAACATATCACCTTTCGTTCAAATTTTTACTATTACGTAAATGGCACTTTTTTTATTATTCTCTAAAGTAGAAATGTCGAAAAGAATTGCTAAAAAAAAAAATGTATTGGTTGGTTAATATAATATATCACCTTTGGTTCACCATGTAAAACATCGTATTTCACTCAAATAAAATTTTCATAATTTGATACATATAATTATTGTTGTTTTGTAAGTTCTTGATATATCATACGTGTTGTTTTATCCTGGAATTGGTATAGTTTGTGGAGTATAACCGAAAAGTATTATACAATTAGGTTGATAAATAACAATAAATTTTTTCTCTGTTACGCAAAAGTTTGCGTGGCTCTAACACAAAATCTTGTCAAGATAGAACAATGAATTCGGGACATGATCTTAACTTTATGAAAGGACAAAAGAGAACAAACCTTGTCAAAGTTTGAGATGCAGGAAGAAATTTCTCAAATTATCCATATAATTTGTTCAGAAATGTTCCAAAAGTAATTTTTTTTTTCCCCAGAGGGCCTATTGTACGCCGTTTCTCCTCTGCTCAAAGCAGGCTGATTGCCTTTGCGAATCTGGACACTGTGCAAAGATCAACTGTCTCGCAAAGTTTGGTGTCCAAGATACGATCCTAAGCGAAGATGAGGAATCGTGTTCTTGCTACTGTATCACATCTACGAATGATGTGGTAGGTAGTCTCATCATCCCTTCTGCAGAACCTGCAGATAGGGGACTCTAACAATTTCATTTTATAGAGATACTTATTCAGCTGACAGTGTCCCATATATAGACCTGTCACTCATCTTAAAATACTCCTATACATGTTAAGAAGAGTATTAGTTCTTTTCAGGCAGGATCCCTCGAGGAATATTTTTGTTAATATACATCCTTTTTTATCTCTTTATTTCTTTTCAATGCTAATTTTCCGTACCGTTCTCTTTTACTTCTTCAATCCAAATCCCATTACTATAAGGTTTGCCATTACATGTAGAATTATTTAATAATTATTGTAAATTAAAATTTTCTTATGTAACTTTCAAATTTCATGTAAATATTTTTATGGTTTTTAATTATTTTTTCTTATTTCTATTACTCTCATATCCCCTGTTTCATAGACCTGAGAAAGCTCTAGAACTTATGTCAAAAAGTCATTATCAGCTTTTTTTGAGGAAGGTTTTTAACTACCTTATTGTTTGTTTGGAACTATTGCAGGGAGGAGGGTAAATAGGTTGTTTTTATAATTTTTTTTTCTTTCGATAGTCTTCATTTGTAGTTTATAAATCCTACATTTTATATAACAATAATGTTTTTTTTTTCAAAAGGCAGCAAGTAGTTGGGAAGATAAGCTTGTTACTGGCACCCCTATCCATGTACTAATTACTGGGGGTGCAATTAACAGAAAATACCAGAGCTACGTAGCAAGCGTGAGGACAAGCATTGCAGCAGTTTTTTATCGGGGTAATTAATAGATCGAGGTTTGATACTAAAGAAAAAGCGTTGGCCGGAATTCCACCTGGTGAGGGCAAATGTCAACTAAATGCCACTGGTTGAGGTCTCCATCTTAGTCAGAAAAGGGGAGGTATTTGTGCACTTCAAGGAGGTCAACATTTATTTAGGGTTTTAACTTAGTTTAGGGTTAAACTACGGGGGCTGAGGATGGTACAAAGGTTGATTTTTATGCACAAATAACTCACTTTTCGCGCTCTCACATTTTTAGCGTAAGGTGTTTATTTTGGATGATATTTTCAGCTAAAAAAATAATCTTGATTTATTTATAGTTTCCAATTGGGGCCTTGAGCTGGTTCACAAAAATAGTATTGTTAACATTCGTAATAGAAAATTCATGATTATATTCAGCAACCCAAATAATAAAAATAAAGAAACCCAATGTCAAATCTATTTACATTTTCCTGAAAAATCTCGGTTGTATGTCAAGAACAGAGCTCTCATAACACAATTGCGTGCACTTACACAATTCAGAAAAAGGAAACTAATAAATAAATTAAGACAAGGCAGGCCAAATGCCATGAGATAACGTCAAGCTGCCCGCGAACCGCACGAGTTTTATTTATGCCTGGTTTGCAACGGGGCGATACATGTCCTGATATTTGCCTTATTTACTGCTGGCTATGATTTAAATGGAATATTGTGTGTTACTGTCAAAGTTACGCCTCTATAACCGCCTTCTTTTTAGGTTTGAATTTACGATATGCTAAATTTCAGTTAAAATAAACCTTGGTTAATTTTAAGGTCGCGGTCTATTTAAAGGTTTTTGTTTTGAGGTTTGCCTGAACTAAATAAATTCAAGGTGTCATATTTAATGTGAGGTGGAGAGATTTGTATGCTCATTTTGTAATAATTACAAATCTAGAATGTTTTTTTATGGAATTTATTTCTGAACTAACTGCTATTCGGACAACCTCAGCCCCGTAAGACTAGTATCGCAGGATTTGTCAACGATCGTCAAGCGCGAAGGAGCTAAAAGTTGACAACTTACAAGAGGAAGCTACGCAGTTGGAAAAATGCGCCATAGGAATCAAGAAAAAAAAAATTATTAATCGTGGCAATTATTAATCGTGGGTTTAAGTTCATACAAAATTACATAAAAATTAAGTAGTTTCCAGAACAGTAGACCAAACCAATATCGTTTAAGAAAAATCAAATCAGTTTCGGTTCTAGCCCCTTTTGAAACACATAAATCATAAATTAGAAATTTTTGAACTTGGCTTATAAGACTGTTTTTCTCAGCCTATGATCCGCGTTCACAAATTAATTCATAACTCCTCCCAATATTATCCAAAATGCAATGTAACTAGAACTGTTGGATAGCTGAATTTTAGCTCTTTTTTGCCTAAATATTTTAGTTTTATGCCTTTATAAGAGAGAAAAAGCAGTTTCAAATGAAGAAAAATTTCTCAAACATTTTATTATCGTATAATTTAGGCGGACTTCATCCCCTCTTAAGTTTCAAGTAGATTAGTGGAGTATAATGAAGTTAATTTGAGTAAAAATATTTTTTTTTATTAGAAAAAAAAATTTGTATTTAAAAGGTTTTTAAGGTGCGAAAAGTGAATAACATTATTTCTCCATAAAAAAAAAAATGTTCATTCTACTTGGGTAGGTCAATCGGTTTAGATTATTTCAGTTCTCTACTCTTATTGCGGCATTGTTGAATAATATTATATCAATAGATTTTTTTCAGACGTAAAATAAAACTTTTTTATTTTTCGGAACGTCAGTCGATCTTAAATTGTTTCAATATTTTCCTCTTGTTAGTACGACCAAGCCCTCACATCGCCTGTCCCTGTGTTGGTCACCTGTATGCTTTTCTCTTCAGGTTCAAACCTACAGCTGAACTTTTAAGTGATAAAACGGCAGACATAGAGCAGTGTCCCGAAAGACGTAGCCAAAGAAGATGCATCAATTGAATTTATAAAGAAAAAACAAAATATTTCAATTATTAATTAATTAATCATCAGAGAGATTATAATTAAAATAATTTTAAGTAATAAGAATTATTTCATGTGTTTGTGTGTTTTTCTCATTATTTTGGAACACTAATTCGTTAATAATCTAATTTTTTTAACAAAGCTCCGAGAAGTACTTTAAAAAGAGCTATACCCTGATTAATACGATTTCGAACTGATTTTTTCATTAATAATTTATTTATTGTTATTTACAACTGTATACATACATACACATACAGTAAATTTGCTGTAAATGATATTATGACATGATACAAACATGTGGAGAATCTACCCATTGATAGAACTCCAAAAACATTTCTAAAGGAGAAGATCTCGAGGCCATCTTCTTTTCAGACGCCTAGGAGGATTATGAGGTAGTAAAGGAGAAGCCAGGTTACAAACGAGTTGGTTTGGGAGGTTGGGAAGTTTATCATAGAAGGATTGGTATCTGGTTCTGGCCAAATCGGCAACATATGGAACAACTGATGGATGATTTGATTTGAGACAAAGTAAGGAGCATTAAAGACTTGACGAAGGATTTTGGACTGTAAGGATTGGATTCGGAAGGAATTCGATGGTTTAGTGGAGCCCCATAGCTCAACTCCGTACGTCCAGATAGGCCTTATAACAGTCATGTAGATCAGTCTTTTGTAATGGATTGAAAGTTTGGACCGTTTGTCTAGTAAATGTTCCCAGGTATTATTAAAAGATACTGTGGTGCAAGACGAATGGTTACGACGAAGGGTAAATGTGATTTGGTGAGATTTATTGGAATTTATTTTAATCTTTCAGTTTTGGCACCATTCTTCAAGGGTGGTGATGTGGGATTGGAGGGTTTAGGATACAATGGAAGGATCATTATTCACTGAGAATAGGCATGTGTCATCGAACTGAATTTAATAACTGTATAACAGCTAAAAAACTGAAATATTAATAGCAGAGGCAGTGTTTACGGGGGCATTAAAATATTGAATTGTAAAGTTACGTATTCTCCAAGGACAAACTTGTAAAGTTTACCATGAAGCAATATAGCATTTACATGAATATTATATTTAAATTCATTAACTAAGCGTTAGAAACATTTCATCCATAAATTACCACGAGGTTGTTACCTCCTCCTTTGAGAATTAATTATTAATAACTACATTATTCTTTTAATAAATGCTTTAAACCTTGATTAAATTAGCCCTCAAGATAACAATTTTTTTGGTGATTATAAAAAAAAGGAGGGAGGGGAGGGGACGGGAGGGGAGAGAGAGAGAGAGAGAGAGAGAGAATAAAGAAAACATCGAATGAACAAAAATCATTAAATTTATGACTTTAGGAGATAATAAAAATATTCCAATGAGCTCAGCCTATTCCCTCTGCCGTAAATCATCCACCACCGTATAAGTCCGATCCTAGGCGTATTCAATATATTTCCTCAGCTGTTTAATAAATAATTGATATCCGTTGGCACGAACATCTGACCGCTGTCCATAAGTCCTTGGTTCTGGGCTAGGTGTGGTCCTGGGATCTAACATAAACTCTACGTGTTTGCTTCTATCATCGCAGACAATCATATAAGCTCTTCATAACAACTGTTTCATAATTAATATATAATATAATAATAATTAATTAGAATTAGAATATTTTATTTGGCTTGTTAAAACGACCACTTTTGGCAATTGGCACTTTGGCATCAAATTGGCAGGCACATGAGGGGTATAGGTTTTGGATAGAAAAAAATGAACTCAGTTAAAATATCAGTCTAAATTGGTCGTTGGAACAAACTCTATATTATTTATATTTATATTAAAACCTGTGATTTATGAAGAAATTAAATCACACAGCGGTGGGTAGGATACACACTCAGCAACAGACATATAACATTTAATCCATAAATCAAAACAAGCTCATTCTAATTTTCATCTCTCAACTATTATTTTATTCTAAAGTTGCTGATGATAAAGGGTCAGTTCACAGCTAGTATTTAAACAAATAGTGAATATTTATCGCTGTTACTTGCATCCTTTCTAATTTGGCAAAAGGTCACATGCGTCGCTCTGTGAGAATAGATTATGTTTCTGCTCTTTTCAGGCAGTTTGTTATAACAAACAAAAGTTTTTTACAAGTTTGTTTAGCTGATAGTCACAATCGCAATGTGTTCTTTAGGAAGTGGCTGCTCTCTTTATAAAATGAAAAAGCGATAGTACTTGTCCTGACTAGCGCCATTTTAAAATAAATTACGTAAATAAATACATTTTTATAATTCATGATTTAAGTGATCAAAAAATGAAGAACAGTACCTCTTATAAATGTTTAATGTTTGTTAATTTTCAAATATTAAATAAAATAATTGATTTTAATCAACGTGCCGCTTATAACCTAGGCTTATTCATAAAATTGAAGGACCCCATCTCTAATATGGAATGGCCCCATATAAGAATTAATATGTGGCCTAACACCTGCTTAAAGATAACCCAGCTTACAGGCACATTATTTTATATTCTACTAATTGATCCGACAATATTTAGCAATTGCTAGATTTAAGTATGTATATACATATATAGATGTAATGAACACAATTGAAAGTTTGATATAAATTTAGTTAAAAAATTAAAGATTAACGTACATATTACAGTTTTTATTTCTCGGACCGAATACTATAACAATTTTTGTTTTAAATGTTAGCAAAACGTTCTAGCTTGCCTTTTTATTTTTTTATTTATTTATTTTTTTTTTATGGGGCATTCTTCCATTCAAATGACAGTTTTAAAATCTGGCTAAAAACTTTTGGAGATTTAAGAAAAGTAACAAATGAACATTACATTTTTATTTATATTAATAGGTGTTTGTTTTTTAGGTGTTTATAGGAAAATTTAATATACCTTTGCTAATGCTTGTTTGAGATCATAGTTAGGTAATCCCCTAATGTCCCATATACATTATACGAAAAAAAATGTATAAATTTTGAGTTATGTGCAATTAATGTATAACTTTGATCATACCTTTTTTCTACTGAATAAATTCAGGATTTCAATAGCAAAGAACCTGGACGAAACCGAACATTTTGAATAAAACAGCATGTAATTCGAAATAAAAAATTTTGGAGAGCTCACATAAATAACAAACCAACATGACATTTTTATTTATATAGATAAGAGAAATGAAACTTCTTAGGCAATTTAAATATGACTTTCAAAGAGTTTTATTGATCCTTGACTTCTCTGTAATTATATATTATTCAGATATATTTGATAAAATCCTGGTATAAAAAAGGATATCATAACGGATTTTCGTTAATGCAAATCAATTTATTATTAAAAAAAAGTAAAATTATAAATTTGACCTGAGATATTTCTTACGATACTTCAATAAAATGAAGAAAGGGAGAGGGATAGAGCAGTCGTGTAGGTGTATCTGATTTAATACACACACTAATTTGAAAAAAAAAATGCACCGCTCGTTAATTGAGACACTTAAATCAATAAGTAAAACTCAAGGCACTTCAACCAATTTGATAACTACAACTTCATCTATGAAAAGGGTTTCCGGGATAAAGGTAAAGGATCTCGTACTCTCGCAGAAGACGAATTAGGCAGAGGTATAATTAGCTCACTCAACATAAGAGGATAATTGATTATCTTGGGATATTTAACTCAACAGATTTGGGTTAATTGGACTGGATAATTTTTTCATTTTCCTTTTTTGGTTCAAGGCCCTGCGTGTTTGAGGGTACATTTTTGCAGCCGATGGTGGCGAAACACTGGTTGTGAGCCCATCTGTCTGCTATGTTAATGTATAAGTATGGAAAATATTTTTTAAAAAAATCCGATTCTTTTCAGCAAATTCCAATTTGTGTTTTTTAGTCACATTTTTTATTGGATAGGAAACGCCAACTAAAATACTATTTACATATCCCTGACTGACTCGATTTAGAGAGGTTTTACCTAATATGTAATCTATCTCTTTTTATCTTGTAATCTCCATCTCTTTCAGACTTTTCGAGGAATTCTCGAACTCAAATGACTTGAGATTTTGTGTTGTGATAAGGCCAAGATAAATTTTTAAAAAATGAATTAAAAGACTTCCTCACACCAGTAATATAGGGGAAAAAATATTAAAAATTCGATTTCGATTTAGATAACCATTTAAAAAAATAAATGGTCATAACAAAAATATATGCCCAAAAGTGAAACGAAGTTTAGTTAAGATTACAGGATTATGAAGAACCGGTTAGGGTCTCGTTCCAGTATGAATTATTGCTATTTCGTATCAGATAATATTACCCACATATAAATACTCGGGTTAAATAACAGGAAGCTTTTTTATAAAATCTTTTCCTTATTTAGGTTCACGAAAATAAAAAATAATTATTATATTACTTGTTGCCGAAGTAGCTGAAAACAGTATCCCATTCTTTACTGAGTGCAGTTTCGGAGCTAGCAACCACAGATGACCATGTAATATTTAATGAGAAATCCATCAAAAATATGAAATTATGTTTAAAAACTATTGTAAGATGTCTTTGTACAAATAAAATGAAAAATTTCAGTAACCATAAATAATAATAATCATCAGGATTGTACCTCTTTTATTATTAAATTTATACAATACAATCGTATCAAGTAAATATATAAGTAACTTTAAAAGTTAATCAAGATTGATGGGTCTACTAACCGTAATAAACGGGAATATGAAATAACTGTTCCAAGTTACAAAAAATTAATTTTTGAGTTCTTTTAAGTAAAGAAAAATTGTATGTTATTTTCCATAAGAAAAAGGGTTCATTTTTACCTAGACTATACAAGGGAGACAGTAAATGCCATTATAACGTGAATATCGAAGCATTTAAGGTGCATGCTCCTATAGGTTATTTTATCCGTGAAAAACCTAAAATTTTGGTTCATTTTTCAAAGGGACCTCCACATCCTTAAAAGTACCTACACAAACATCATATCCCATTATTTAAAGTAGAGTAAATTATCTACAATATGAATTCTAACAGAGTTCCTTAAGTTCATCAATTTTCGAGATACATTTTTTTCTAAAAGCAACATCTTGTAGTGAAAAATCAATACACTATTTATGAATGTAATTTTGAATTACTTCTGGCGAATATCATGGAAATTGTCATTCCTATTAAGATAAACATCGTCAACTATATTATAGTACATTTAACTAGCTTCAATTAAGGGGAAATAAGCATCTGTACTTCTTCATAGTCTTTTGATATAGTTTTTCATAAACCACAATATTTTTCCGAAAAAAAAAAATCAATATTTTGCGAATTTATTTTTACGAATGTTAGGGAAATTGCCACCCCCTACTACTGCTAATATTTCTCAATTGAAAGTTAATAATAGACATCTGTACGTCTTTCGTAGGAGAATTAGTTTCCACGACATTTATCAAAATTAATTCACAAAATATTGATTTTTCGCTATTTGGAAAAAGATGTAGCTTTAAAAAAAAAACTGTGTCCTGGAACTCTATATTTTGGCAAATTTTCTCTAGTTTAAAGAAATGGAGCTCCGAAAGAAAAAATAATTTTTGGTAACAGCTGCCACATTCCCTTAACTATGATTGGCAGAATCATTAATTTTTACTAGTAACTACATATACTTCTCATCAAAATAATTAAAAATTGGGGTGATATAACTTTTTTTTTCGAGCTTTTAGACTGTCAGGGTTTACTCCAATCTAATCTAAATGACTTGAGTTTCAGATTGTTGGTTACGCTGTATGGTATAGCTAAAGCGCCTCACGGGTTTACGTGTGTTATTTTTGTCGCAAACTCCAAAAAAATAAGTGGTTTTCTAGTGGTTAGTTTATTTTCATATATATATATTTTTTATATGTAGTTTGTTCTAATGAATTTTTGCTGTTCGAAAAATTGAAATATTATGTGAACGGAACTACATTCGCTTATGGACACTTAAGAAGCTATTTAATGCATTATATACTTAACAATTAAGAAATTGGGAACCATAATGGACTATCTCATATTTTGGCCAAAATTTAGTTTGATATTTTAAAGCATTGAATGTCAATCCGGTAGTCTAATAAGGAATTTTATTAATTTCGAACCCATTCATGAAATAAAGTCAGCGATTTAAAGACATAGTCTAAGAGTTATGTAATGCTAAGTGACTGCTAAAAAAATCTTTAGGATTTCTCTCAGTTTAAAAGAAAAAAATTATATCTATATCTTGTAAAGGGTTATCTGAAAATCATTAGCGGAGAAGTTCTTAACGTCACATTAAATTATACACTAAATTTTTTGTTCAAATCGATGTTTCCATGGAGGATCATACATTTTATTTACGAAGGATGTTCAAAGTATTTTAAAAATAAGCTAAGATAACTTCATACACAAGGAAGACGGTGAAAATTTTTTTTAAACAAGTGTGAAATAATTACGTAAAAACATCATTTTTCAAATAAAATCGGAGGATAGGAAAAAAAGGAATGTAACAACCTGAAACTTTATTACTGTTTAGATTAATTTATTGCTGTTTTGACCTTGCTCCTTGAAAATGTCTGCAATAAAGGAGATTGAACAACAATTTATAGTTTATAGTCTCGATGCCTATTATCATAGTATAACAGGACATAAACTGGTAGTATATGCTAAAATAGAGTAAATAATGCATTACTCTTATGCGTAACTTTTGAATTCGATTATCATGGAAAACAATTTCAAATAAAAAATAATTTAATTAGAAAAACATACTAAGACATAATCCTATCTATCTTAAGTTACAGAATGTTTCCCAAGACATAAGGGGTTGTTTATGAATTAGTCCAGTCCATACATACTGGAGGTACTGGTATTTGGTGGGGTAAACAAGTCCGGCAAGTGGGCCTAGTGGTCCTTTTTGCCAACCCCTGACGGCTACCTAGGTTGCCGCCGCGTACTAACCAAGGTAGGAGTGTCAAGATACATTCTTCGGAACCGCCGAAAAATGAATGTCTAACGGCTCCAAGTGGGAATCGAACCCACAACGTTCTGAACCGAGCGCACTGGGACCTGCGTCCCAACCCGCACGGCCATCATATCCCTTAATCCATATAGAACGAATCTTGGTAGTTGTTCGATGCCTTCCACATCCGAACGAAGCTCAATACTTTTGAAAATACATTAATATACGTTATTTATGAGTACTCGCACAGATGTAAGGAGCTGTAAAAATGAAAAGATGCATTGTACTAGCAATGGACGAGAATACCAAGTTCCTTTATTTATGGACAAATTAACTAACAATCCTCTCGTACTTTTCAAGAGATGCGCAGGAAAATGCGTCCTGTTTTTTTTTAAATTAATTTTTTTTTTGTAGGAAGATTGCCTGTTATATTGTCCGGCACCTTCCTACAATCTACTTCATATAGTCAACTATCTTCTTCCAATATAAATTATTAATTTTTTTTATTTTTATTTTCAAACCTCTTTATTTCTATATATGGTTACAGAATACATTATAATATAATGCAATACATTATATTTATACAAATTTACATTATGTCTTCGTTTGCCGTATTAATTGTTTTTCTGGTAGTAGTAATTTATACTTGAATCGATTTGAAATTCAATATGAGTATGAAAACTAAAAATCTGTAACAAAATTTTTATATAAAACGTGCTATCTTTATTTTAAAATTTACTAATAGTAAGCAATAAGTTCTTGAACTTTTAAATATTCATCCATTCGATATACATAGAACAGATGAAGGTAAACAAATGCAAATAAAAACAATAAAACTAACAAAAAAAAAAAAAAAATTCATATATAAATATATATATATTAGAAGAAGATAGTTGACCGAATGATGTAGAAGATGTAGGATGATGTAGGAAGATAGTCCGGGTGGCGGTCAATAAAGGTATCAAAATAGTAAAAAAACAAAACAAAAACTGTTTATTGTAAACCAACGTTTCGCCCTACTTTGCAGAGCTTCGTCTGGGCTGTCAGATTTGAACACTGAGAACGACTGAATTAAAAAGTCTTTCTTTTCTAAAAACAGGATTAAAATAAGTCGTTCTCAGTGCTTCAATCTGACAGCCCAAAGCCTAAGTGGGGCAAAACGTTGGTTTACAATAAATAGTTTTCTTTTTTGTTGTTTTGATACCTTTATTGACCGCCCAGACTATCTTTCTACAAATAAATATATAAATAGATGTTAATGTAATTAACGTAAACATAACATTGGAATGTTAAGATATCACAAACCCATACCCCTACGACTATATAAATATTATTTTTCATTGCGAAAATTTTTTTACAATACAAGTATGACTTTATGGAACTGAATAGCCCAGTTTGGAAAATTAATACATTTAAAAACTAATTTAAAAATGTATTTTAACATTGTTATATGTTATACTCACTTCCTAATACCTATGTGTATTATTTTATAGACAATAGAAGTTTCAATCTTTTTTTTTTAAAATACTGATGACCTTAAGGGTAATACAGGAGTTAGTTGACTTGTCATGAGTCATAGCGGAAACGTCCCACAGCTACAGAAAAAAAAAAAATAAAAATACGCCAGACAGAACCCGCGGCATGGTGGAATGAAATCACCTTATTATGGGGACATTCAAATTCTGACGGGATTTCTTCCCTGAGAGGTTGGCCTCGACGGTACGCCGCCTCACCGATCGACCAAAACATTATAACAGGCATATGTTGTTAAAATGACATTTAATTTTCACTTATTTCGATAATAAAGTGGTATTTTAGGTAAGTAATACAATAGCGGAGCTTTAGTACCGATCTCCTCAGTTAGAAATGCAAGAAAATAGCATTTACAACTCATTTCAAAACAACTTCAATCTAAAATTATGAAGTTTACGGCAATAAGCAGTAAGTTCGATTTTAGGCCGTTTTTTACAGTTTCCAATATTTGAGATTTTATCTCAAATACTATAAAAATCTAAAGAGGTGAGTTTGATTTCAAATTGTGGAAAATTTAATCTCGTTTATAAATCTAAAAATAATATTTTTCAAAAAATAGCACCTTTATGGTTAAAATGAGCAAACACAGAAAAAAAAATTGACTTCTTTTTCAGATTCAAGGAGGAGCAGATCAAACCACCCTATACCACAAACAAAAACAGTAACTTATTTATGACTTACCTATGACAAAGGGTTCACATGGGGCCCTCAAAACAAGACGTAAAACGCTAAATTTTCGACTGAGACAATTATATTCTATACTACACACACGTTCTAAATTATCGCTCAGACAGAAACTTAACGTATACAATTACTTACTAAAACCCATATAGATAGACCCCATTTAGATAGACCTGCTAAAAAGACACAGATTCAGAAAATACAAACTTTTCAATCACCATTTTTAAGACTGGCAACGAAGTCACCACTCTACGTTTCAAACGAGACCATTCACACGGATCTACACATTCCAACTGTAACGGACCACATTAATAGGACTTACAAACGGTTTCACAACACGCTACATGGACATTTCAATAAATTTATACGACAGATGACAACACATGACATTCCTGACCTAACTCGGCGTAGGCTAAAGAGGAGTTGGATGCGGGACCTCCTAGTGTAATAAAATAATTTACTAAACGTCAGGAGGATGCACCACTGGGTGCTATCTCCCTCATGCCAGGATAAAAGATCTCATTTTCTGGTTGTAAAGTACATTTACAGGAGCACATAAAAATAAATGAAACATAAATAACAAAAAAAAAAGTGAATGGTCATTTATTAAATTTATCGTATAGCTGACCTAACCAATAACCTAAACGTATTTCCGTACAAATAATATTCCGCACAAAAAGTTAAATAGAATTATGATTTGTTGATATCTACGGATTACCCGCAATACTATCAAGGTTGAGTTTTGTGTTGAACAAACCATGTGTGTTGATAAGTTTTCAGCTACAAGGGTTTGCTGGAGACAAATGATAATTTAACTAAAAGGTATGAATGCTTTTGAATTAGGTGACATACGATCTGAGGAAGCGTCGGATAGACATTTTCACAGATGCAAAGTAATTTTAAAATTAAGTTTTCGATGAGATTTGGAATTACATGTGTGGAAGAAAATTAGATTAGAATGTCATGAATACTCATCGAAGAAAGACAATATGCCTCTGCTATAACAGCGAAAATCAAATCAAAATTTCCAAAAATATAGTTAGGAGGGCGAACATTTATAGTAGGAGACTATGTATATCAATAACATCATCAAGAATGTAACTGTGAATGATGGTTGGCAAACATCACGACATATTGACTAATCTGGTAGAGCTGACATCGAAGCCAAGGACAGGAGAGGCATTAAGCGATAGTAAATAGATGCAGCCGGGCGACCTGGATACGTCAACGGAGAGGCGTGGGGCCGAGCGGTGACAGATACTGCTTCAATATCTCTTAGTCATGCACCTTCCATACAGTTCACTTCTCTTCTACTCTTACTTAGTCTCTACATTATAAGTCCAATGTATTATATTAAAGAAAGAAAAAGTCGTATATAAAAAAAGAAAATATGATAGAAATTGGCTAACGTGCAACCAGGCTAGATAATCCAGGAGCCTGCGAATATCCGTTGCAAAGAACATTTATAAATAATTATAAAAATTAGTTTCTACTGAACTTAACATAAAAAGGTGTTTTTGTCGGTCCTAAAACGCCTAATAACGATTCGGAAATTTTAGGCCTTTCTTACAGGGTTTTCATCAATAAACAGTTGGTTCTAGAAAAAACAATTATTATAAAACTAATTAAATTATGTAAATATAAGATGGTCAGGGCTGCAGCAAAAAAAAAAAAAAAATAGTTTAAAACTATTTTAATATCCGACGTTTCGTCCCACATTGCAGGGCTTCATCATGGCTAAAAATATTTTTAAAAAAACGAAAACTGAGAATATTACTACAATAAGGTAATTTAAGCTAGAATAAATATTATGTAAAAATAAAGTGATAAGAAATTACATATAAAAAAAAAATAACCATATTTCCCAAATCACACGCAAATCCATAACTGTACTCAAACAATTCCTAAAATTCCGTAATTCCATTCCTAAGAACACTCGTCAGCTCCTAGTATCCTCTCTTGTCTTCCCCCACTTCGACTACGGATCCTTGGTGTATGGAGGGCTATCTGCAGGACTAGAGTTGAGACTGAAGAGACTCATGAATTGTTTTTTCCCTAGGCACTCTCAAGTCTCCCGCTGGTATTCCGAGTTGAAGTGGCTCTATCCAACCTCCCGAAGGCAATACCTCCTTGGTGTTTTTCTATTCCAAGTTCTTAACATCAAAAAACCTACCTATATCATAGATCTCCTCACTCTTCGTTCATCCATCCACTCATTAAACACCAGATCCCATCCGAATGATTTATATATGCCCTCCTATATAACCTCCTTCTTCAGCAAATCCTTCGTCATACGTGCAACCTCCCTCTGGAATCCTCTTCCCATCTCCATTCGCCAGTCCTCATCCATTCTCTCCTTTAAACAACACCTATTCCTTCATTTATTGAATAACCAAACCTCCACATCTTTGTAATCAAATAAATAGGCAGTTATTGATTAACATTATAAACAGTAGTAAAGCCAATATACCAATGTAATTTCATTCTACTATCTGAAAATTTGTAAACGCTCGCCAGATAAAAATCTCACTATATGAACCTTGTAATTATTCTTAGGGGACATATGTCCCAGAATAAAGTTATTTTTTCATTTCATTTCATAAATAACAGGAAGGAAGACATAAAATAGGATCAGTATAAAGTAAACTTGAATAAACAATGATAAAAAAAAAAAAAGTAACAATGGCAAGAGTAAAAATTTTTTAAATTACGTAAAATATACAGTTAAAAAAGTAAATGAGATGTACATAAAACAAAAACAATACGGAAAAAAAAGAAAGTAGAGATTAAATAAACGTCTTGAAAGAATAAATATAAATATAAATAATATTAATCATATTAAATGAGCAAAGAACAAATCAGGGCCACCTACCTGTTCAAAGCGAACGGTTGAACAGAAGGCGACAATGAAGTGGAACCGTGAAGGTCTGGGGAGGAGGTGGCCAGCCGTTTAACGGCTATATTTCTATTTCAAATACGTCGCGTATACAACCCTGACCATCTTCTTATATTTAAATCTTTACAGTCAACTATATATACATATATAATTAAATTATGATTCGAATGAGCGCCAAAGAGCGAAAATTCGGTCAAGTAATATAGTCATAAACCACCTACTCCGGTTGTATATGGACCTCAATAGACCAGCCATTAAAGCCCAAGAAACAACAGTAGGTGGTTAATGACCCATATTGCTTGGTTTAATTATATAACGTTATGGTACTCATTCGATGCATAATTTAATATTCTTTATGTTTTTTCATTAATTTTCACTAGGATCCACCGTTTAGGATTTATAGATGAAAAACATCAGAACATACATTTTTAGTTCGTTACTTTTTCAAACTTTTTAGCTGCTTAAAACAACTTTTTAACAGTTTTAGGACAACCAGAGGTGCGTTTTCGTGTTAAATTTGGACTCAAATAAGTAATATATCTCAGTTTTTGTATGTAATACTAAATTTGCAAAAAAAAAAAAAATAAAATAGGACGGCTTATGGCATACTACTTGACCGAATAAATTGTTGTTTAATTTCTTATAGGATGTTGTTTTTTAAAGATGGACCATTTAGATAAAATAATGATAAAAATACTTAATTTGATAATTATTTTAATTAATTAGCCAATTAATAAGAGTTATATAGCCACTAGATATGCATTTCCGTCTTAAGTGAGACAAAAACTAATTTTTAAAATTATTTTCAGATGTGTATCCTCTGAGATTTTATCTCATCGGGCTCCGGCAATACGAGTATAAGGACGTGCGCTATCTCGAAAACGGTTCTAAACGTTAGTGCTTTAAAACATAGCACATAAATGTTCCGACCTGTTCTTAACGTCAGCATCAAGATCATTAAAACCTAACATGTACCATTAAAATTTTTAAATCACTTTTATCAAACCTGTAAGAATCTGAAAATTGAAATTCAGAATCGCAACTTCACAATAAATTTCTCCAGAAAGCCGGGAAAAAGATTTATGATACTGTATGATGTATGATAATTACTTATTTATGAATATTTAATTCATAGAATAAAATGGTGACACATAATGGCTTATCGAGGCGTGAGGCGCCCTTGCTACACATGCAGTTTACAGTCCATGAAATGATCCCAGATAATGCTAATAGTTCTAAAATATAATTATATTTCATAATAATCAAAGAAAGTAACAAATATTACCAGAAATCTTCTTATTTTTTAATTCTTCCCACTGGAGACTGCTAAATAGAAAATATAACCTTTCAGCAGACAACAAATTATTTATTAGCAAGATAATAATAAAACCTCTAACATCAAACTCATTCAATCGTCTCACTCTTAAGTTCTTCTAATAATAGTCAATGATCCATATAATAAAACCAACAATTCCCTACATTAATTTTCCCTTAATTTCGCATTTGTATCAGACCTTATTCTATCTACAATTTTCAACATTTCATAAGAAACTTACTCACCAATTCTAATCCCTTTACTCAACCACTATCCAGCTTAACCCAGACCTACAATCCTCCCTAAAGGTAAATGCGGCAGTGGCCCAGAGACCTATTGTAAACAGTTATTTTAGAGTTCTGGCAATGACCAGATTCTCCACTTAAGTCCTGAGTGCCAGCGGTTAGTTTCCTCACTCATCCTCCACTGTCTTTTAATACCGGTGGTAGAGAGAGAAATGCCGGGATCTTTCGGAGTTCTGTTTTCTCCTTCTCAAGTTGAGCGACAATTTTGGTCCAGAGCTTGTCAGGCTGAATGTAACTATTTTAATAAAAATAGATATGTTTAGATGTTTTTTTACTTCAAGTTTAAATGAGTTTCATATTTTTAGTTTCATTTTCCTTTTTATTATAATCTTATCAGTCAATATATATCTGAGTAAATATGGTGTGAATGTGCTCTCTGATCTCCATTGCTATTGTTTGAAATATACGACAGAATATAACCCAATAAAGTGAAATTAAAAAAAAAATCGTCCCACTATACGACATTTCTTATTAATCGGAAAAGAGGTTTATTATCCAATTAACGATTATATTATTATATTTGCCTTTCAGTTTAATTTTTTATATCAATATTTTGTCAATAACTACACCATTTTATCCTGAGAATTATCATTGGTACCTACATAATAACGTATAAATACAAAAATAAAATATATTTATCTCGAAAGAAGTACGCCTTTTTTCATAACAAATAACATATTTACATCAATATAAAGTAGTTCCCGACCTGTCTTTCAATTTATTCTCGATCGCCCTCCAAAGGGACCAAAAATTGGTCGTTGAAGTGTTTCTCATTGATTAATTTAGCCTGTTCCAGAAGTTCAGAGGATTCCATATACTGTCTTTTAGCTGATAGGTTAACCCAAAGTTCACACGCTCTTTTTACCCGATTTCTCTTGGCTCGTAGAACGAACAATAGTTTCTTCAAAAACTGTTTTTAAAAATTAGTATTTTGTTATAATGATTTTAATACATATTAAACACGCACCCTCCTCCCCACACACATATATATATATTTAAAAAATACAATAATAGAAAATTATCTTAGAAAATCCATTATGGAAATTAGAAATGGAATAAGAAAATCCGATGGAAATAAACTCTTCTTATTTTAGTTAACGGCTAAATACAAAAACTTATCGATTAGCATTCCTAAAAACTAGAATACAAATTAAAAACGATTATTGATAATAGAACTCGTCTTAAAGACGCCATTATGTAAGTTGGCTCCTAAGCTTTATCCAACTACATAGTTATTTGAATAGATTACAATTTTATTAGTCCAAATGGTCTCCCTTTTGTAAATAAATAATCTAAAAAAAAGAAGCCTAATGCGATGTATCTGAGAAGCTAAGACGAAATGAATTGTGGTATATTTACATCTTCTGAGTACATCGTCTAAGTAGTACTTAGCTACTGTGAGCTATTCTTACAACAAATCTTATAAAAGGAACTAGTACTGGAACTTATATTAGAGGAGGGCCAGTACCATCTGTACACAATGGTCTACCAGACCATAGTGTACAGATGCCTCCTAACTCTGGAGATAAATTATATCTTATACAAAATGAAGTCTAATAGCTTTAAGAAATATTGAGAAATTTATCACTGATATCGACAGAAACGAATATGTAAAAAAAAAAAAAGACTTTCAGTAAATAATTCATGTTTTTTCAAATAATAACTCAAGTAAAGAATCTCTAGTTACTGTTTGAATATTTTAAAGTTTGTCACCTTTCATATATTAAATTGATAATGATTATGATTATGACTAACTAGTATGTTGTTTAATCTTGTTGAGGAATTAAAATTTTTCAGAAAATAATTTTGAGGATCCTTAATCTGAAAGACCTGAGGAGGGCCCTACTAAAGACGGCCCTGAGGATGACTAGTCCAAAACCTGAGCCTATTTCTCCGCTTTTTCAAATCCAACTAAAGAACACTCCAACTGTAATAAGCTGATAAAGTGGAAGTAAAAGTTAGATTGCCCTTAGTGCTGTGACATTATGTGCAACGGAAAGATCATCTATCCTCGATATATTTGCCTAAGAAAGGTGAAGGCCTCGTTATGACGTTGGGTGCAGTTATAGTCGAAGAAGGAGCGAGCCGTAAAGTTTCAAGACAGTACTATATGGATGAAGGAATAGAGTTCCAGAGTCTTTACAAGAACTGAAATTGGTTAGACAGTTCTTAGTTTGGTCACGGAGTAGTCATGAAAATTATATTCATGCAGGAAATGAATTACGCCTCTCCGTGTAGAAAATTACCACTCGCGTTTTACGTTTTAGACATCAAGAAACAAACTTGATGTAGTCAAATCCATGTTTAGGCATAGTGCCTACAACCGTTAATTCAGTTTTGATGGAATTTTCTGGGATGGCACATAAATGGTTCCACATAGATTTAATTAAATTTCCCATCCACTGCTCCCGGTTACGCATGCTCAAACATATTTTCCTTAATATATTTGTATTTAAAAAACGGCTTCTTTTAAAGATTTTGTTCACAAATGACAGCTGATCGGTTATTGACCTCGTAACATACGTAGTTATGAAGGTACCCAATAGGGATGAGGAAGACTAATAAACATAGAAGATTTTTTCAACAGTAGAGAATGTTATGAAGTTCGCTCCCCTATGAAATTTGAGATGGTGAACAGCAAGGCAGCGATTTCGATACCTTAGAGCAGGTTGACAGACTAGTGAAAACAATCTGCTTGTTTTAGCACGATTTAGCATTTTATTAGCATACTTTTGTAAGGAAAAACAATATATAGGTACTTCAAATAAATGTAATGATAAAAACAGGTCTTATAGGAATTTTATTATTGTTCTTTAGTTTGTATTTTTTTTTTTATATTTATTGAAATTTACAACTGTACATAATTATACATTTTGTAAATTAGAAGCACGTTATTATGAAGAGTTACAGGCGCAGAGAAACAACCCTTTTGGCATGTAGTGTAAATTTGTGATTTTAGAAATTTGAATTAAAATGAAATTTTAATTTTTAAATGTCAACCAAATGAAATATAAATTTAACTTAATTTTGTGTTCATACAGCAGGAAGACAGCAATAAATATTCAACATACATAAGTCTGGTGCGGTGCGCGCATCATACAACTTTCACTTACTAACCTACTTACTAATTACTAACTCACTTACATCTCCAGGTTTTGCGCATAATAGAGGGCTCATGTTGAAGTTATTGTTATTTTTGTGTTTTTAGACAAAAAATGAACAGACCAATAAAGCGATAATCATGAACAATTTTTTTTGTCGCTATAAAAATTAGCATTTTGGGATTATTCGAGGTGGGGACATCGAATATGACCTTTGTTCCTGCCCAGAATACAACAGTTTAGCAAAAGATAATAAAAAGCATAAAGCAATCGAGAAAGATCAAGGGGTCTTAGCCTTTTCCCGTTCGAATTGGATGCCTCTCCTTTTCTTTTTATGTCTTTAATTTATTCATAGATTTCTAATATATTTTGTATTTATCCATTGTTTATTGTTGCTAATAATTAGGAGTAGTTAGTTACTTTTAAAAATAAACACAATTAAAGGTACTTTAGAGGAAGGTTTTTTGGAAATTCAATATTGAAGTCCCGTTAGACTGTTTCAATGAGGACAAGAGCTTAAATTAATTTATTGTACATTGATCCACCGAGTTTAATAAATTTGGTTTTGTTTTAGAGAAAATAGAAAATTCGAAAAATCGATTCTATGAAGTGGCATTTTCAGAGGGTAGATTTTATAAAAAACGTTGAGGTACATCTCAGGTATGTGCTCGCCTTAAATATGTAATTTCGGTTTTGATATACTTTTTTTTTTTGGACTAGGATGATAGACCATTTTGACTTAGTTATTTGGACTCAAAACGTGTATTTTCATCGTGCATTCGAATTCTAAATTTTGTATGATTGCAATACATTTATATATTCTATATATGGGTTAGAGAAAGTAACGAATCTGGTGCCGTGCGCGCGTTACACAACGTTCACTAACTACCCCACGTTGAGTTTAATTGTTCCTCGTTTGAGAACAATAATTTTTATATTTTTGACGTTGGCAATACTTTTACGTATTAATTTTGCAAATGGGCCTTTTAGTTGATTTAATTTCAGAAATATTTATAAAAGAAATTTTAATAAAATTTCTCGAATCGCAAAATTCAAACATTTTTGTGCTGCAAATTATGATAGAAATATAAAAATATAACAGTTCACTAAAATTTACATTATGCTCTTAAACATCTATTCCATGCAATATTGCTGAAAATACTAAGAATGATATTATAGACGTAGTCATACTGCCAACTGAAAGACTCAAATATTATATTTGTAATATAAATATTATATTGTTCAGTAAAGAGAAATTAAAAAAAAAAAAGTTAATAGCAATGGTGATATGAAAACATTGATCAGAATAGCGAAACGGAAAAAAACCCTAGTTGAGTAGTCTTACCTTCTACGAATTTATATGTTAAATTTTCAAAAAAAAAATTGACTTTTCAACGGTATACATATTAATGCTACTATAAACCAATATTTTTTTCCTCGAACTGGCCAGCAAGAATCACGCGAATATAATTTTCGATTCACCCTCGTACCTTCCGCCTTTCCTTTACTCCAATACCCTTTCATCCTCCTGGACTGTTGCTCCCGCTTTTCCTCAGTCCAATTTCTCTCTCGTCTCTCCTTTCCTACAAGAACCCCAACCTCTTTTAGTTTATTCCAAAAATGCTCTCTATTCAAGCAGTCTTCATCCGTTATTTTTAGACCACCGAGTTCCTGTATATCAATATTATATTGAATAAATATTATTTTCGAAAATGTGTTTTCAACCTGAAAAAAATATTTTACTTCTTATCTCCAAAAGTATTAAGTAAATAACTTATTATTAGACATTGTATAAATATATTGCTATATAATATACATCATATAAAAATATGAGATGGTTAATAATTTCAAATAATGAAACTTAATTTTATTAAAAAAAAAAGAAAAAAGTCAAATGTGATCAACTATGTATGCGATATTAGTGTATATATTTTTATAGTTCGACAGTAATTGATAGAAATTAAATTTTGATATTAAATTTAATTTAATATTTTATTAATGTTTTTGAAAATTCAATCTTACAGATTGGGGTGATTTATGAAAAAGTTTATTTTTCCTTATCAAGACCTACCTGAAGCGACTGATGCGTTATTATTTTTAGTACAAGAGCCGGGAAGAAAAAAAGCAGTTATCTCACCCCAATTTTGTATTACTTTAATGAAAACTATGTTTAATTACTAGTCAAAATTGATGAGTCTGCCAAGTATAGGTAGAGGGAATAAAAAATGTCGGCTGTTTCAAAACCTTAAAAAAACATTAATTTTTCATTCAGAGCTCTATATCTTAAAAACTACCAAGAACACTAGAAAATCTAAGAGAATATTGAAAATTCAGTCTTACAGATTGGGGTGATTGATGAAAAAGTTTATTTTTTTTAAATTACTATTAAAACATTAGTCATAGTAGTTATTGGATAAAAATATTATGAATATTTCACATTAAACCTGAAGCTGATAACAAATAGACTCGCCCAACATATAAATTTTATAACACTTTAAAATCTCCAAAGGAAAGTGAAAGAAGGCCACCCCTGAGACAGTGACCCCCATCCCAAGATGGATGTCTGAATTAACTTGGGCTAATGCATATGCAGCTTCCAGTCACTACATGACCCTCGTCTCTCGCCGTTACTCAACAGTCTTCTCCAGCAAACTGACTATCGTGGGAGTAACATCGTCTGCGGTAGTCCATGTAGCAAATGTTATGGCTTAGCAACTGTTACTTTCACTATTTGTTACTTTTAATAGAATTCAGGATGATTCCTTTTGTGCCTGCTTTTGGATAAGAAGCTGACATTGTTCATGGACAGATTTTAGTTAACACATTAGATAACTCTTAGATCAACATAAGCAGATTTACACACACATTGAATAGTGTAATTTTTCATATCATTAAAGGACGTTGCCAATAAACAGAAATAGTCCTGCATACTGAGCTACTGGAGAAAAATATTTTTAATTTCACTCACCCAAAAACGAAATATAAAGTAAGATGAAATATTGTGATCGAGAAAAATTTAGAATGTCACGGAAATACATGTTCTGATGTGCTATGAGTTCAAATAACTAAGTTTTGCAAAGTGGAATGAGTTTGTATGAGCAGTGGTAGTTCAAAAATGTAAAGTCGTTCGAAAGTAAAATTACATTTTCTTTTAAAATTGTTTGAGGCTAATCACTTCCATTTTTGAATGAATTATTTATTATTTATTCATGATATTGTACAACGTTTCGGGACCCCTGTCCCATATTCATGCACTATAAAAACCTATAACAATAATAAAACTAACATAACACCAATCTTCATCCTTATATATTTTAATTTATACAATAATAATCACCTCTTGATTTCATATGGGAAATCATGTCAACCATTAGTGCATCTTTACTTCTCTCTGGCACAGCCATCATTCTACATTTCTTACTACCTCTTTGGACCTTATCTCATGTCCAGTGTGCTGTTTGGTTACCTCCCTGTTTTTTATAAGTCCTGTTTTGTATTTAATATTAACTTAGTGATTTTTTATTTTTTACACAAACCTGTTTATTTCATCAGATTTTTATGTTTTTATTTTAAGTCTATTTATAATATCTGCGTAATGTGTGTTTAAGTGTTTAGTGCCAGTTTTATAGTTTACTGTGTTTTGTATGATTTTTGTTATGTATAAATTACATATTTAGGGCAGATGTATGCCTGGGATTACTTATCGGAAATTCCACTTAATGTAAACGATTTAACGCATTTTTATTTTTTATTTTCATTTATTTATCAACGATTTTAATTAAATCAATTTAAAATTATCTGGTCTTTAATATCAGGTAGGTCTTAGTATCATTGAAATAGTGCGACAGGTCTTTCCTTCAAAATTAAAAAATAATCCTTTAAAGTATCACACATTTTTTATTAAAGTGATAATAAAATATCAACTACGGAAGGATTTGATAATTATCTTAAGAAGAAAAGAGGAAAATATTTTTTACAGATTCAAAATACATTTCTAGAAATAAGGGTAGTTACATAGATGTATTATATATCCTCCGAAAACCAAACATTGTGGACAAAATAATATTTAACATTTGAAGTCGTAAAAGGTAATAAAGAGTGTAAAGAAAATGCCCTAACGAGTTTTAACCACGATTTAACAAGATAGTATAGAAATCCCTGTTCTAAAACGGGGAAGGATTAATTTTAACTTAAAGTAGGTAAGTGAAAGTTATGTGATGGTGCGCACTGCAACAGATATTTTTTCATCCCAAAGCCGAAAAGCCATAAAGTAATTTATAATGAAATATAAATGTTTCCTTTTCATATTTAGATCTACCTAGAATATTTTTTAAAAAATTAATCATTCCTGACCTAATCTAATCGAAATAATGGCAAAGGGCATTTAATGTTCAATATTTTTCATATTTTCTGGTTTCTTCAATGTAGGCCAATATATCATTTGGGAATCATTATTAGACTGATGATAAGAATTACCCCTTGGATGACTCCCCCAATATATATACACTCAATAATATATTGCACTTTATATCGTTTGTTAATTTACTGTTCAATGAGCGGAAAAATCGCTCTATAACTTACCGGAAGGTCAACCAGGGCTGGCAACGTGAACGGGCAGGTTCAGGCCTAAAGGTCACTTCTTTCCATATAGTGCATTGTGACATGCAGTTGTTAAGATCAAATTTTAGCATTCTTATTCCTTTTGAAAATGATAAAAAACAATCTGCCATGTAAACAGGCCAGTGCATCTTCCTCACTATCTTCATTAGCTGGGTACACAACAATATTCAAGGTTCCAGAATAAATTTTGTTATATTTATATTTTAATGAATTCGATTTGTTGTTTGTGACCAAAATTTACGGTAGGAACCGTGGTTGAAATATTTGAAGTTTAAGAAAAATACTTTTGCTCTTGCATAAGTGAAAGTAGTTGATGAAATTGGATAGAATTGCTTTAGAACCATCTGGGAATCAACCTGGAATATTAATCAAAATGGAATTTTTCGATTCAGAGGAAAGATGAATTTCTTCACTTCCTACATTAATAAATACCTTGGTTAGTGAAGAAACTATAATATACTATAAGGAAAAAAACTATATTGCTCTATATTATTCGAAAATATTGAATCTAGTTTCTCAATAAATTCTCCAACATCCAAAGGTACTGGAGATATAGCAAAAGGTTATTTTTTTTTTTTTTCCCCAAAATTCCAGGTTTTTTCTTTTCTCTGGCGTTCCAAGTTTCAGGACTTGCAGAAACCAAAAAAAAAATAATGCATTAAATAGTTTAAAATCTTCAGTTATTAATGAATCAACAATAACAAAGCAGTCAAGATTAATTCAATGCCTTGCTGAGATCTACCTTAAGCGACTGATGCGTTCTTATTTTAGGATAGTAAATAAATTGTGTGTTTCTTTTTAGCAGATCCTACGCCGAGATATTATTTTGAAATAGTTTCCCTCTCAACCCCCCCTCTCTCTCTCTCCCTCCCTCCCCTCCTTTCGATCGTAATACACTTAGAAAAACCATTAATAGCCCATAACATGTTTTGTACGCCTATATCATGACAATTTATGATCACAAATATTTTTAATATAAAATTTAGAATGATTGAACAAAATACGAAGAAAAAATTAAAACTGTAATAGACACAAAACATAGATATATCAATTATTATAAATTAAAAAAGAAATAACAATTAAGCAATAATATGTTGTTTTTCGTGTGTGTTATTGTGTTTTTCGAATAGTTAAAATTAAATAGTCATTGCTGAAAACAGTAACAGATTATAGCAGCAGTTTTGTATAGAAAGAGAACTATTTTTTATTATTAACTCTGTCAAATAAATGATAGAAAATTTTTTTTAAAATAAGGTAAAAAATAAAGCCTCTTTTTATTACTGAATATGCAATTTTTCAGTTTATCCTACACATAACTTACGAAACTTCATGAATATTATTGACAAAATCAAATCGGTAATTGACCTAGCGTGCAAAAATCAGTAGGTTAAATCAAAATATCAAATTAGCGATTTAATGCCGGAGAAATCTTTATTTCCAGTAGGGCCTTTCGGTAACAGCGAGAACCGGAATATCATCTGACATCTCAACAAGCTAATGAGCAAGTTTTCGCAAGAGTTGCCAAACCTTCGGAAACCTGAGGTGGTCGAAATGAAGACCTTCGCAAGCGATCCTACCTTTGCGGATTCTCCAAGAACAGGACCGAGTGTTAATTGGCGTCAGTTAGGAGTCACCCTTGTCACATTTACTACGTCGCATTATTAGTTATGGGTATACAACTGGAGCAAAGTGAGGCAATTTTCTCCCTTTCCCGTTTCTAGACAGTCGTAAATAAGATACGGGCTGACAAGGCTAATGGCTGGAACGCCACGGCGACAGTCCTGTCTTTGTCAAGGTGCGAAAAACAAATTACAGATTAGTCAATTAAAAATAAAATCTGATGTGGGTGTACAGGATCTAATGGATCCCCAAAAGATTAATATTATATTTTTATTAATTTATGTATTTCTCTACACTCTAGACTAATCATAATATATACGATTAAAAAAAATTCTTTAATATATTTTTCCTGAGCACTATAACTCATTGTCCTAAAGATGCATAATATTTGCTAAAATAAATAGTTGTTTAACTTTTTCACTAACGATTATGAAAAATATTAATAAAAAAAATAAATAAAAGAATTGCGTTTAAATCTCTTAAGGATGGAAAACAAGAGATTTTAAGATGTTGTATTTTTTGTGGGGGGAGGGGGGGAGGGAAGGGGTCGGAAAATGGATTTTTGTCCCAAGGCAGGGGTAAGGTGTCCCAATGTATCCCTGTGGAAGGAGCAAGGTGCTGTGGCACGAGGAAGCAACCCCATTTCCCGTAATTACTCTACAGGCAATCCTAAGCTTCCATTGGGACGTTTTGTCCCAGTGGTGAAAGTTTTAACAACAAAAAAGTGTAATTTGTATAGATAACGGCAAACTTGGTGATAGACTTGGTAAATATAATAACAATAAAAACGGACGAATCACACATTAATGTTTCTAAAGTGATGTGTCGAGTTATTTAAAAACAAGGGAGCAGATGGAGACCGCTGAGTCTAGGCCAGGGTCACACCAGCTCCCGTAACGTGATGACCCATTTTGCGGGCAGGATAGAGCTCTTGATTTTGGCAACGATTACAACGTACAATAAAACGATGGATCCACTGGTATATGTTTACGTTTAGTCCCTTTTGTTTATGGGTTTGTATCTTTTCATGGAACACCATTAACAGATCCAAGAGAGTGGCCCCCAAAATAAAAATTAAATAACCACAAACATAAAGGATGGATCCAGGTTATGGAAATGCAGTACTGAGGAGAAAAACCGAAAACCAGACGGGACAGGACTAAAATCCAATCGAAGTAAAACTGTAATAGAGGAATCCTAACTGAGCTAGTTTGGCCATCCACCTAGAATACCAAATCGTTATCTTACAAGAAATAGTGAGAGAGTATATTTATAGTTTGGATAGATATTAAATTTTAATGAAAATCTATAAAGGAGTATCTCCAATTTTTATCAGATTGATTGGGTAAAAAACTTAGCAGGGACATGTACAAGAAAGTAAATAATTTAAGACAAGAATTCAAGCCTCGAAGAACCGCATGCAGGGGAGAAGACGGAGAGATCATTAATGATATACACGGGGTATTAACAAGATGGACTCAGCACTTTGGAGATTTACTAGAGATCCGTGCTGAAACCCCAATTCAAGAGGAGGAAGAAGAAAACTTGGGAGACGAAGATGAGAAAGAAAAGTGGCTACCGAGTTATGATGAGGTTATGGATGCGGTTGAAAAACTTAAAAGCAGTAGGGTCCGATAGTTTACTTAGCGACCTGCTTAAAAATGCAGGAGGGTAAGTCATTAAAGAGCTCACTGATATCATGGGAAGAATATGGCTCCAGAATATAATGCCGGAAAAATGGAAAAATGCAGTTGTATGCCTGATAGACAAGAAGGGTGACCCACTTGTATGCAGCAACTATAGAGGTATCACCCTGCTGAATACCGCCAATAAAATACTATCAAATATTGTCTTCAATAGAATGCTCCCCTAGGTTGAAGATAGTATAAAGGAATATCTGTGTGGTTTTACTAAGGGAAGGTCTACAATTGATCGCATATTTACAGTTAGGCAAATCCTAGAAAATACGGTTGAGTATGGGATAACCACATACCACCTCTTTATAGACTTCCAAGCGGCCTACGATAAAGTAAACAGAAAAATGCAGTATGAAGTCATGCAAGAACTGAGGATACCACGGAAACTGATAAACACGGTTAAAGTCACCCTGTCCAACTTAAAATGCCAGGTTAAAACCCAATCCAGATTTACTCAACGGACTAAAACAGGGAAATGCCTTCTATTTAACATAGCACTAGAGAAGGAAATCAGAGACTCTCATATACAAACAGCTGGACAATCGTTAATAAAGGAGTTCAGTTACTGGCGATATAGACATCAGTAGAACGGGCTCATAGACGCTTTTATGTCATCTGCGGTAAAGATGGGACTCAAAATAAATGAAGTTAAAACAAAATTTATGGTAATAGGTGGTAGAAATTCTGACCCAAACCTCCAGATTAATAACTATAATTTTGAGAAAGTAAAAGATTTTGTTTACCTGGGTGCATCTATATAGACATCGAAAATAGCTCTTCAAAGGAAATAGAAAAGAGAATAAAAACTATTATGGTCTCATAAAGCACTTTAGATCCAGGCTTATCTCTCGAAATACCAAGGCCATTCTATACAAGACTCTTACTAGACCGATAGTAACATATGGGTCAGAATGTTGGACTCTCAACAAAAGAAATGCAACTAAACTATAAATATTTGCGAGAAAAATTTTGAGCTGCATTTAGGGGCCAATCCAAGAGAATGGTGTCTGGAGGAAAAGACGTAATAAAGAGCTATATGAATTATATAATGATGCTTCCATCGGTCGTATCATAAACATAAATAGACTCAGGTAGACAGGACATGTTTTAATGAATGGTCAAAGGATTCCGAAGAGAGTCATGAGGTATGATAATCGCTATAAGGCGCAGGACAGGAACGAGAGGAAGTGATTTCTTGAGGAGGCCAAGGTTCGACCCGAGCTGTAAATGAGGAAGTAAGTGATTGGGTTAATAATGCTGAAAGAATATTTCTACATTTCTGAAAACTGAAACTAAAAATTATCCCTTCCTAAGAGAATAACTATTATAGGCCAGTGAATGAGAGTCAAGTCAAGAATTTACTTCAGAACTTTGTTTAAATTACTTGACAGTTAGAACATAGTACATGAACTGCATAGATATAAGTGTAGATCCAAAGATACGGGGGAGGAGGAAGTATTTTGGTTACAGTTTTTCGGTTTTATTTCGAAAATGGTTGATCAAACAAAGCTTTTAAAATATTTTATGCCAAAACTGGAAGGTACTAAATTTATACAAGACTTCTTGTTTTCCGCATAACATTGCTTACATTAGCTGATTCACCTGTTAGATTTTTCTATATGACCGATTAAAATAATTAAAAAAGTTTCAAACACAATTTACAGCATAATAGCAAGAAGTTAAGCATAATGTTAATTGTATCCTCATTCTCGTAAGGACCATAAACCCCCCTCAATTCCTTCATTTATAGCATTTGACCTATACTATATACCGGGGTGAAACATAAATAATAAATATCGGGATAGATATGATATATGTGATTTTACTACATGTAAATGGTAAATGTAGATGGCATTATCCTCTATTCTTTTTTTAGTGGCCACGTAGAGCCATGGAAACATATAAATATAATTTTTCAGAGCTGGATGATAAAGAACAACCTTCAAGGTTTCGAACTCCCCAAGAACTGATTCACTACCAGCATAACTGCCAAGATTGACATGATTATAAGGACAGATATGGCCCATATCTCTCCGACACCTCCAGCAGGCTTATGTAGCTACATGAGTCCTTTCCCACACGCCTGTTCTTTCGGCATTTAGCACCTGGTTGAGTCACAGCTTGCAAAGGTCACAGTTCACTCGCTATATGGCCCTTCCCGCTAGGCATAAAACGGCCATGATATTGTTTCCATTTGTTTTTATGTTGTTGCAGTACAGGTTGTCGGAAATGTCAGGCATTAAATGAAACAGCGAAATGAAAGTCATAGTGAACAATAGACGCACGACTTACTCTGAAAGGGGTTGTCTTTGATGTTTCATAGAATAGCTGGGAAACTAGAGCGCCAATAAAGTTTATAAATTGTTAATTAGTCTACTCATGGTCGTCATACCTGTCTCTTCAGAATCAATAGCGTACCATCATCCTAAACAACAGTCATTGTCATTTATGCGTTTTTTGCGTAAAAGCAATTACGTCCACAGACTGAAGAAGGATAATGAACACCCAAGACGATCAGTATTGTTGAGGAACAAACTTACCTTCTTTAATAGGTTTACACTCACACATTAACGCCTACCACTAATGAAATATCTAATTGCGTTGTATATAATATTTGTTGCAAGGTATAATCAGAATCCCTTTTATTCCTGATCAGATGGTTCTTAACACTCCGGATTAGGGATGATGCGATAAATAAAAAATGGTTAATATTAAAGGTAAAGGTATTTATTAAAGGGATAGCGGTGTTGTATTGTTCATAGCTTACTACTTTTTCTATTTTATAGGAATGAATTAGATAGTTCCAACACTTAAGCTCTGTGGTATAATATCTCTAAAATATTAAATTAAAGTTCTCCACACATAAAATGGGACTGTTTAATTGGTTTCTTAATGCCCACTTCAGTGGCCCGAGAGTTGTAAAGGATGTGACACGTGAAGGGGCGAAAAACCACAACCTTTAGTTCAAGAGCCCAAGAGAAGAAAAAGTTATTTCACTCCAGTTTTTGATTACTTCAATGAAACCTATGTACAGTTACAAGTCAAAATTGATCAGCCTGACAAAAATAGTTAAGGGGAGTGACAAATGGCTACTGTATCAAGACGTTCAAAAAATTAATTATTCATTCGGAACTCCATGTTTTAAAAAATATAAACAACACTGAAAACCTTATAGAACATCTTTTAAAGTAAAGTAAATATGCTAAAATATGAGCCCTAAAAGAGCTTTTTACGTTAAATAGTTTTTGATATATATATTTTTAAAAAGCAACATTTCATAAAAAATTTACTGAAAAATCAGTAGTTAGTGAATTTATTTTTGGAAATTTATATCTTTGGAACCATTAGATATCCTGATGTCTGCCAGTACTAAAGTTAAAGTTAGGTTATGTACAATAATGTAGTTCTTAACGTTTATCTTAGTAGTAGTAGTTTGGGGTAGTAGTTTATATATTTGTATATGAATATGAATATGAATTTTGCCTATGAAAGTATGTCTTTTGAAAGGGGTAGTTGTCCTAACAACTAGAAATCAATTAATTTTTGCATATATCATGAAATATACTAAATCGATGATTTACGTCAGTATATAGGTCTTGAAATATATTTTTTAAGAAATCACAAATTTTGTCCAGCAAAATGTGTTTTAACTAGCATACTAAAAACATTTCAAAATTCAATTATTTTGGAACCAACCACTGAAATGGGGAAGAAAGTTTCAGTTTTTTGTTATTTTTCGACACGCCAGAGAGGGATTAGCTGATTTTTTCTAGCTACAAATAAGCTATTTGTTATTGGAGAACGAAGTACTCATTGAAGGGAAAACATGAGAAAACTTAATTTGCAAAATAGCTCTTATTGCTAGACAGTAGCCCTACAAAGTCTATATCAATTGAAATACAATATAACTTTTTTTAGATGCTTAAATACTATTTCCAACCTTCTGGTTATACATTTGCAATAATAACTGCCTTCAAAGACAGGACAGATTATCTTTTATGACAACAGTTGGAAATTATGCGGTCGATATTCTTTGTATGGAAATAAGTTGACATTGCTTCAGCCAGGTGGAATGAATTCTCTTAATATTTTCTATTTGTCATTCCAAGATTTACGAGTGGTAATATTACTATTGCATAAGAACCGTAATTTTGTATCTATCAAAAAATATTGAAGCATAAATCAGTAATAAGTTTTGCATATTAATACTAAGTAATTAAGACTTTGTATTTTTAAATATTGATATTTAGGAATTTTTTCGATCACCATTTTATTTAGTAATCCTTATTATGCCTTACCAAATAGTTTTTTTATTACTGAATAGTTTTTAGAATACAAAAAAAAATATTGCAGGTTCAAAAATTCAACATTAATATTCCAATGAAATTTCATGTCACTTACTGTAAACTTTTAAATGCTTGCCAGACAAAAATCTTAATGTATGAACCATATATTTATTCTTCGGGGACATATGTTCCAGAATAAAATTATTTTTTTCGTTTTATATCATTTAATATCAAACTAAAAACAACATAGCCTTGGAAAAAAAAACTTTTACAGACATAAGAATTAAGATTTAATACCAGTTAGCAATATTATTTCTTTATTTGGCCTTGTTTATTTACCCCTGTTTCTCAGTTTTCAAGTTATTGCTGAAATCATTAATTTTCTATTGATATAACTTAAAAATTAACTGAGAGTAGGCTATACAGCATCCGCCATACCGACGAAAAATTCAAAGGTTTTATTATATAAATAAAATCCATGCAAATAATATTTTTTTTAATTTATTTAAATTTACAACTGTATTGAATGAAAATACATTGAATAAATATGATGTGAGTTCTATTACAATGCCATGATACAGTCTTGTGCAGAATTTACCAATTGGTAGCACTCCAATAATATTTCTACAATAGAAGGTTTCGAGGCCATGTTCTTTTTAGACACCCAGGAGAATTATAAGGAATTGAAGAGGAAGTAAGGGGTAGAAACTTAATAGAAAGTAGGTTTGGATGGTTAAGGAGTTTAGAATAGAAGGATTGATATCTGTTTCGGGCTAGATGGGCTACATATGGAACATTGGAACATTACGAGAATTTACGATGGATTGTGGATTGTATGGATTGGATACGAGAGGAATTCGATGGTTTAGGAATTATAGTCATGTAGTTGAGTCTTTTGCAATTAATGGGAACTCCAGACCGTTCGCCTAGCGTTTTAATAGTCAGAATCAGAAGCAATTTCCTGTCAAGAAGTATTTTCAGTCTTTTAAGAGGATTCCAAGTTAGTCGTTTGTCCCGATACAGTCCGAGGTAGCGGATCTACTTCACATAGATAAATGAAGTTTTATAGGATAGTGTATAGGTAGGAAGTCATCGGTTTTCGACAAAGGGTAAAGATGATTTGATGAGGTTTTAATGATTGGAATTCATTTTAATCTTCCCGTTTTGACACCATTATTTAAAAATTATGATAGGGGATTAGAGGTTTTGGAATACAATTGATGATTCATTATTCGCTGAATGTGTTAAAGCCACTCATAGTGAGGACAGTGATGGGATAGGTTGGAATGCCAGCTGAATAAACTATGTAATGGACGGGACCAAAAATACGACCAACTTAACGGTAAATAACGAATGTTAAATGCTAATAACAAAAATAGCACAAAATTCCATATATGCCTAAGTTTATTACGAAATAATTTTAATTTACATATGAAATATATTTTTATCCCCGAGATTAGTAGACTTTTTTATTACAGCCATAAATCTAACACAAACGTAGGATTCAATGTTCTGCAAATTTTCCAAATCACTGACCATCCTGATCTAAGGATAAACGACTGCCTTTGGTATCTGCGTCTAGAAGATAATATCAGATACCCTTTGTTATCCGATGAAATATGTTACGAGGGACCTGCGGGTGGTAATGTATAGGTGTGGAAGTATCGGTAGTGATAAATCGTTTTACAAGAGCGCATTCTTCAAGTTCTTTGTGGATCCTTGACCTTCAGTAGCAGCCGAATTGCCATTTAAATGAATAACGCCCATAAAGGGTTTCTTAAAATACCGACAGTTTGTCAAATGCCTATATATAATACTGGAGCGAGCTAAACAGATTATTAATCACTAACGTTGTACCTTCACTATCACAATTTGTACCTTCGCAAAACCAGATCTTCGAAAACTTTCTGATCGATGATAAAGTTTCTTTTCTCAAAGATAACCCACCAAGATAGTTTACTACTGGTAATGAATTATAACAATGTTTGTCGGAAATAAATTTATAAGTTTTTATATAAACTAGTGTTAAAATGTTTAAAAAAAATTATAATTTGATACCACCTCCAAGTTATACATAGCTTTCTTTTATAAATATTATTCTTGACAAATATACTTTTATATATACATGTAAAGCAAGTAAAACATATAAATAATAAATACACCGATGACTTACTTCACAGTCGTGTTGAGTACGTTTTCACTAGCTTTACTAAAAATATAATTAAAGGTTCTATATTTCAAGAAAATTACAAATTTTCAATTAATTTACCTAAAAGAGAAAATCTTTAATTATGCTGTTAGTAAAGTTAGTGTAAATGTACTTATTGCTACTGTGAAATAAGCCATCGACTTATAATATAAAGTCACTCCACAGTTTCAAGTGAAATCTGACCTAAATTTGAGTTGTTTGTCAGATCGGTAAAGTGCGCGTCCCTGGCCCTTATTTTTTTGATAATTAGATGAATACCGAAATTGATATAAAAGATTCCACATAGTAATCTACACATAAAAAAATCTACAGTCTTCATCAAATTAACTTCTAATTTTGATTTATTCCAACTTGTGCTTTACAATTTACAAATACCTAAATTAAAAATGTTTACATTCAATGTTGATATTTTCATCGATTTTTGAAAAAATGAGAAGTGCGGCTTTATTTCTATTTTTTTCTAATCTAATGGGGTAATGTTAAATCAGGCAATTAGGAGTAACGTATTCTACGACTGAAAAGTAACAGAAAATTAATTCAGTATGGATAAGGATTATAGAATTTTCATACTATCTATGAAGCAAGAAAAAAATAATAGCTTTATCCAAATATTAAATAATGAAAAACATGATATTATTCGAGTTTGGAAAGAGAGAGGAATTTTGAAAAATATAATAGTACCCGTCAATCTGAATTTCATAATTATTTGATAAATATCATGTTTCCTGGCCTTTAACCAGACGTCTGGAGAAAGAAAAAAAAATTGTTTATCTTTTATTACATAAACAGTTCGTAAAGTGAACATTAAGTTAATCATCTACAACTCATTTCCTCTTCTGGTAGAGAAGAAATAATCGTTAGGAATTTGCTCTTCAGTTTTTATAGCGGACATAAAAGAGCGAAAGATGACTAGAATGTTTATTCCTCATCCAATAACCATAAAAAATAATACTCGTAAATCATTAAAAGATAAATAGAAAACATTATGGAAAATTCATTCTACCAAGCAAACTTATTTTCAAAGCAAGATTATTCTAGTTAAATTTAAATATTCATGTAATTTAATAATTATGTTTATTAAAGTAAATAAAAAGAAAGCGAAGAAAATATGATTGGTATGCAATAAAATTATAATATAATATACAACATAAATAAATGAAAATAATAAAGAAAAAAATAACTTATAATAATAATTTTATAATCTAAATTTGAATTAACCAATTGAAAATTAAAAGTTATAATACGCATTCCTAATACAACAAATAAATCCAGGGAAAAATGATTTTAGTCAAAAAAAATTTAAACATAGAAAATTAAAGAGTTATAATTATATAATAAAATTTTAAAATGTGATGGTTATTAAAAATTTCTTTTTATTCGTAAGACTACTGAAAAATGCATATGATCATAAAAATTGAAGGAATAAAATAAGATGTGGCAAAATTGAAATTGCCTGTAAATAATCGTTGGATATAAATCGATCTTTCCTACCAAAGCACAAAGAATTCTTGATCCATCTTATATCCAATATTTTATAAAGTTTTAGACAATCTTTCTTCAATAAACCTCAAACCCATTTTCAATAGTGTCCTGAGAATTTGGAAGAGGTTTCGCCCGGAACATTCATGCATAGAACTGCCAGTGTTAGCTATATACTTTTGTAAATTTAAGGTTTGCTCTCAACAAGCGATAATAGACAGGTGATTTTTCAGTCGTAAAAAATGAACACGTTGCTTACAACTTGCTTTTTGTTACTCTATTATACTGAACAACCACTCACATAAATCTTCAAATAAGTCGTAAAACTGCCCTTCCAATAATCTCTTACTTGTAATTGGATATATGTATAACGTTGTTGGCATCGTTCAGGAATTGCACAAAGAAAAAGAGTTATCACGGTAGCTTCTATCCTCTGGGATATTATTTTAATTTAGCAATATATTTGCACTTACTTCATTATCAGTCGCTGCGACGAGAAATTGTTAAAAGAGGCCCAGATAAATCAATATATTTTTTTAAATCTACAATTCTGTTAATTAAGAGTTTAATATTAAAATTGTCGATCGGATCATTGCTCTATTAATGTTTTTTTATACTTTTGTAGAATCTTTTTTTTTTTTTTTGATAGATTTATTTATTGATAGATATTACAATCTGGCACACTATTGTGGGCAATAGGTAATAGTGATGAATGATCTCATACATACTAAAATAAAAATAAAATAAATAAATAAAAAAATAAAATAAAAAGAAAAAAAGGAAGAAAGAAAAAATAAATAAATAAAAATAAAAAACTAAAACAAAAAAAACTCTTAAAATATATACAAACAAAAGAATAAACAAGATGAACATAATCAAACTATCTGTATGAAAAATAAATAAATAAAATAACATAATGATAAAATAATATATAAAATATTTACACAATCGTCCCGAGGATCCGTGAGCCACTCTATCCCCACGTGTGAGGGGTAAAGCAGAGCTCAAAAGATCCCAGCCCCCTCGCCACATCACTAGTAATGAGCCAGTGGAGGCTGAGGAAGTGCGCTAAAGCCGCAAACACTCAACTTGAGTGGAGAATCTGACCATTGCCAGAACTCCAATTGTCTATTTTTATTTTAATAAGTCTTTTGGCCACTGCCGTTTCAACCTTCTAGGTGGGCTGTAGGGATGGATAGAACTAGATAAGGTTCTATTAATGTTTAAAAATAATTATTATATTCTCTTAAATAATAAATTTTTTGAAGGATGGTAATAAACATCTAATTTTATTATAAAATTTTATTTCTTTATTTTCAAAGTAAATTTCCCAAGAAAACTTTTTCATATGAGTAAAACTATTTTTTTTTTTTCAATCCGGGTGGAGGAGAATTGTATTTTTCTGTACAAAAATATAAGTGGCATATAATTATTAATGTATATTCTTATAATGTTACTTCAATGTATTCCAAAGACCAAGATATCATTTCATGTTCGTTATTTATTAATTGGGCGAGGGGGTTCAATAGTAGAAATCATTTTAAATAGCGTAATTTTTCAATAATATCCTCATGTTCTATCAAGAAATCATATGTTTAGGTTAAAAAATATATATAGTTAAGGATAAACAAACAGGCTGTTGTGATATGCAGTATAGCTTCCTGTTTTGTTACATTCCGCCTTGAACTTACTGTCTCAGTTGATGAATGGGACATTTCTGTTATGAAAAACTCTTTAATAAACAGGATTAACTTTTTACAAATGTTATTTATAAAAAAATAAATAATTGGAATTAGTAAGTCGTGAGAAAATATCTTCACCAGATACTGAAATATTTATTATTCTACGTGAAATTTCTCGAGTACTTCTACTGTGCTGTATTCCGGAATTTTCAATGGACTAAGGAATATTTTAGAAGGGATCCTTTTGAGAATCAAATTCTAAAGCGATTTCATGTCAGTGAAAATGTCGATCTGACGCTGTAGAGAAACTTGTGCCAAAAACTAAAAAAGAACACTAGAAAAAAAAAAAAAAAAAAAAGCTTATTCAGACAAATTTTGATTTACCTCCAACAGAAAGCATAGTATCATAAACACAACAATAGTAAAATTTATTGCCAATAAAACTAGCCGAAAAATAAACTTACACTAAGAACCCTACGTTAAGCATGAAGTTGTAGTGCCATATTTACCCCATGGACACAATGGGTCCTTCTATTTCTGTGATTGATAAATTAAAACGAATTCAGAATTAAATGATTGTCAATGTTTAATGTTTCATTTTAATGTTAGTTACTTTTTAAAAATTAAATTAATTAATGATCTTAAATAGCACTTTAAAATATAAAGGCTCTCCACATGGTTAAAGAAAACTGTAGAATTCCCAAATGTAATGTAAGTTTGAAGTTTCTATAGTTACTTTAAACAGAATACAATTTTTGTTCTAAAAAAAAATCCCACCTCATACTGAAAAACAAGGAACTCACATTACAATTATACAGGTCTTTATCTTGTAGATAAATAAAAATTTGACAAAAACTTTTTTTTTTGTGGTTTTTGCGTTTGTTCCTATTAGCAGCTTTATTTTGCACTTCAGATCAGCATTTATATGGGCATAAGATCGTTTTGCACTCCATAAGGATCCCTCATGAAATATTATCTACTCTACAGCGAATTTCAGAGATTTTTGTAATATAGAAAGCGAGGGGGGGTGAATATGAGCTAAGAAGGAATAGTACAAGAGGAGAAAAAAGGCATTTATCTCACCCCAATTTTTGATTACTTTAATGAAAACTAGGTATAATTAATAGTCAAAATTGATGAGTCTGCCAAGTATAGATAGGGTAGGTAAAAAATGGCGGCTGTTTGAAAGCGATTAAAAAATTTAATTTTTCATTCGAAGCTCTATATCTTAAAAAGTAGGAACAACACAAGAAAACCTAAGAGAACGTCATTTAAAGATGAGAAAATTTGCTAAAATATGAGCCCTAAAAGAGTTATTTACGTTAAATACTTAACTACTCCAGATATAGCTTTTTAAAAAGCATCATTTCATAAAAATGTTGTATGGGACGTACTGAAATATCAGTAGTTAGTGAATTTATTTTGAAAAATTTATATCTCAAAAACCATTTGACAGATGTCTATTAGCACTCAAATTAAAGCTAGTTTAATGAGCTATAAAGTAGTTTAGGATGTTTATCTTCGTAGGAGTAATAGTTTTCATGAAATTTGCTAATATAAATTGATTTATAGTTGTTCGGACAAATTTTGATTTGCCAAAATTTTATTCATATGTGAATATCTTATAAAACTAATACCCCTAAGTGTCAGGATCTATTTTATAGTAAGTTAAATTTCCTTTATTTTGAGTGTTGGCAGACATATGTGCGTATTATGGATCTAGAGATATATTTTTTCAAAAATCAAACGTTTTATACGAACAACTAGAAATTAACATTTTTTGAGTTTATTTTGTCAAATATCATAAAAACCACTAGTCCTACAAAGGTAAACATTATTAACTATTTTATAGTAATACATTTTACTAGATTTAATTTGAGCGCTGGCATACATCTGTACGTCAAATAGTTTCTGAAATGATGTTTTTCATAAATCAAACTTATTGTTCGAATAACTATAAATCAATTTATTTTAGCATATATCATGAAAACTACTATTCCTACGAAGGTAATGTTCATAAACGATGGAGTCCATTGTACTAGCTTTAATTTGAGTGCTAATAAACATCTGTACGTCACATAGTTCCTGAGATATAGATTTCTCAAAATAAATTAACCAACTACTAATCTTTCAGTAGATTTTTTAAGAAATTTTGTTTTTTAAAAAGCTATATCTCGAGAACTATTGGATGTAAATAGTTCTTTTAAGGCTAATATTTCACAAAATTTGCTCTTCTTTAAATAATGTACTCTTAGGTTTTTCAGTGTTGTTGGTAGTTTTTAAGATATAGAGCTCCGAATGAAAAATTAGTGTTTTTTAAGGTTTTGAAACAGCCGTCATTTTTTATTCCCCCTATCTATACTTAGCAGAATCATCAATGTTGACTATTAATTATACATAGTTTTCATTAAAATAATCAAAAATTGGGATGAGATAACTGCCTTTTTTTATTCCCGACTGTTGTACTAGAACTTCAGGCGAAACAGTTGTATTTCACCTCCTTTCAAAAAATTGAAAGTATCAAAATGCGTCAATCAACCCCTATCCACCCCGTATAGTTAAATCAAACATTTTTTAATTCTCAAGAATGGTTTTTCATAACAATTTATTTCAAAATAAAATTGTTTATTTTATTTTTTCTTAAACAAAATTGTGAAATTAAATGCATCGAAAGGAACTCCTTTAACTACACGTGACCTCGCAGCTTAAATATGGACATGTCAAGTTTAATGACTTTCCGCTACGAAAATTATTTATAAATAGCAGGCCCATTTGCCCGCTATGAAAATCACCGTTCGATTTTTATCTAAAACGGAAGCTCTTAAATGTGTTAATGATCTATATATTACGGTGAACCAGCGATAAGTTGATTGTAGAAAAAATATATATTTTTTACGAACATTTTTTGTCTTCGGTTTATGATGTTAATTTGTGAGGAAATGGCTAATTTCCATCAAGGCTATTTGTAAATTTACAGACATTTAATTAGAAATAGTTAAATCAACTTTGTAAGTTGGTGTAACATGTCACAAAAATTTGGAAGTTAATAGAAATCGATAGTCTAAATTTAAGCTGCGTGTTAAAAAAAAAATCTAGTTTACCCTCTTTCTTGGTTTATCCTATCAAGCATATCAAATCGGAGTGAAGAGAACTTAAAAATTAAAAACACACAACTTGTCAAACAAAGATGTATGTTCAACTATTTAGTACTTGAATAGGTTTAGTATTATTTTTTTAAATTCAATAAGTATTTCATTTTCGCACCTTAAAAAAATCAAAATTGTATTGTATATCGGTAAATATTTTTAATAAGACCACTAATTTCATTTTTTTAAATAAGTATACTCTGGAGTCCAAAACATAAAAAATATATATTACCTACCAGATAAAAAAATCCTCATGAATTTACTAATACCCATAAATATTTTATTATTGATATAATAATTTATAAACGAATTTTCGGTACAAGCTTTGATCGCAATAATCGTTTCAATGCGTAGGTGGTCAAATGCACCAATCTCAAGGTCTCGAGTTGCCTCTAGCATTTTAAATCGGCGAAAGGAAATCTCCGATGGGATTTACATTCTTAAACTCGAGCAACATTGAAATAAAAAATAAACAATAATAAAATAAAATACAATAAACTATATTAAAATAGTAATTTTCAATTTTTTAATCCTTCAATACCTATAAGGTCTCAATATTTGATCATCTCTTTTTGGTTCCTGACTGTTGAGTCTAAAATACAAAAACATGAATACCACATGCCCAATCAGCTAACATTTACAGGTGACAGCCTGTTTCATAATGAAAGCCAAGAGTATTAGTCCATACATACAAGTACACTAACTACGAAGTACAAGCACTGATGCATTTTGTTTCGTGATAGGGACGATTACTAGTGATATTACACGTGTTTAAAAGAAAAAAATTATCTGGCGGAATTGTATAAGTCAGTGCAATTGTACCAAATACAAACTACAAGATTAATATTATTAGTTTTTACTTTATTAGGAAACGGGGCCCAGGGGCTCAGTGGTAAGGCACTATGTTAGTAACTCCTAGGACTCGGGTACGAATCCGGATTGTCTGCACAATTATTTATTATGATACTGTAGCCGTGAGTCAACCTTGTGAATTCGGGAGTCCTCCAGGATCCACTCAGTCTCTTTATATATAACATATATCTAAACATAACATTCAAGACACTGCTTTCTGAGATACAACTAAGTTTGAAAATCCAGGAACTTTATTGTTTTCAGATAAATTAATATACAAAAATATAAATAAAATGATTTTTTATTAGTTATTGATATCTTTTTTACATACAAAAAGTTTTTAAAAAAATTAAACCAACAAATAATAATATTAACCTAATAATTTTGTTTTAAAAAAATCTAATGCAGCATCAACACAATTTCATCCTGAAAAATATTATGTTATTGGTTTTAAAGATAGGAATAAACAATAAAATTATGGCCCAAAAGTAACAACATGAATTTTTATTCACTGCTCAATATCTGTTAAGTTCAATATAAATTGATAAATATTTTTTAAAGCAGTTGATGTAGCAACTATTACATTATTTATACTGATTAAAGAATCATTATTTAAATCTTATTATCTTTAGTTAGTATTAGTATCTCTAAATTCTACATCTATCTTATATATATATATACATACTTTTTTTTTTTTTCCAATTTTCTCGAAAATTGTTTCATTTGTGATTTTTTTTTGTATTAAAGATCTATTTGATAATATAACTTTATTTTACTTTTGTATTATTTATTCCAAAATCTACAAAAATCTTTTAATAAATTAAGGCTGTTTTAAACATTTGACCGGCAGTGTGGGTTGTCCCTAGAAAGGCAACTATTTATATTTAAGTGGAAAAAATAATAAAATTAAATAAAAACATAAGCTTGACACAAGAGGTCATTATAAAAAAAGATTAATACAAAAAACATGAAAACATTTCTTAAAAATGTACTGAAAGATTAGTATTTAGTTTATTTATTTTGAAAAATCTATACCTCAAGAACTATGTGACGTATAGATGTATATTAGCATTCAAATTAAAGCTAGTTTAACGCACTGTAAGTAGTTTATGATCTTTACCTTCGTAGCAATAGTAATTTTCATGATAGTCTATAAAATAAATTTATTTAAAGTTCGGACAATAAGTTTGATTAACGAAAAACTTAATTTCAGAAACTATAGAGACTGAAATACACGAATATATCAGCTAACGGATGAATAATGATGTTGTAATTTATAAATTATAACGTTTCGGTGAGGGTATTTCCGCTTCGGATTCGCCAACACCACAGCACATGAAATATATACCAGACTGGCCTACAGACATTGAAATACTGCACCGCCTAGACCCGGTATCTAAGAGCGATAGATTTCTCCAATCAGGTATGCAAACAAACTCTTTCGCAAGCGCTCTTACCTAAAAGTCTTCAGAAGTTGTTTTTCAAATGATAGTAGACGCAGTTCGGTCACAGGTAGGCGTTCAAACCAGTCTCCCTTAGAATACAACGTATTTAATTTATTTTTTCTTCAATAAATGACTCTATTAGATATAATAAATAGAACCATTCTATTCAAATGATTGTATAGTCCTCTGACATAATTTGACATTTATCTCGAGACGAATCGAGGAAATACTCGATCTCATGAGTCATAGTCATTTTCTCACAGACACCTACACTTATGAATGAGAACAAATAGACTGCAATAAATCATGCAGATTTTTATCTTTGATTAATGTTGATAGGGAAGGAAACAGTAACCGAAATGCACTTTTTCGGTTGAACGCCTACAGGTAGCGGGTTTAAAAAGGAAATGAAAACGTTGTGCCAAGCCCTGCATTGCCAGCTCATAAGACACATTCACTATTTAAAACAGTTCATATTAAGACATTATTTGTACTGGAATACATTTTTAAATACATTCAGAACAATATATTCATCATAAATGTGATCAAGTACATGAAATAATTAGCACTTAATTACTATTGGTCTAGTAAAGGTTATCGTAGAAGTATTTGTAAACTTATTTCTTTTACTGGTTTATAATTTTAAACTATTCAAAAGACAATAGTAAAAAGTTTACCTACTGCCTCGGGTAGTTTAAACCATTTTTTTTTACAAAATTGCCGACGTTATCATAATTTGAGTTTCCTCAGTCAGTGAGGTGCCGCAAAAGTTGATATCGCAAAAAAGATGATAATGCCTCTTAATAAATAATAAATCACTGGCCAAGATAAAATTGCTCATATTTGGAAAACTATAACATACCACTTTATTCCGTTTTTCTATAGCAGTATTCCTCACCTTTTCTTGGCAGCTGGAACTCTTCTGGCACTAGTAGGAAACTGACTACTCTTTCGGTAGAAGTAGGTAAATAGCGGAACCCCAACACCAGCAAAAACTAAGGAGGCTGGATTACCGACACAAAACTTTTGCAAAATTGAAGAAAATCTGAGGTGATTAAAACAGTGTTGAGGACTGAACCATTCCTAAATTATTTCGCTGGACCACTGGAAGAGTCTCGCGGAAACGCGGTTGGAAACCACTGTTCTAATATTCATATATTATACGTATTGCTTTTTCCATGTAATCTGACTCATTTCGATGGATTATCAACGTACGAGTATAAGATGTAATTTAAAAAATATTCTTTTAAAAGTTAAAATATTTTCACATTTAAGAATACGTTTTAATAAAATAATCTTACTATTAATTTTCATACATAAACTTTGTGTCAATATTTTATTTTCGTATCCAAAAGTATCGAACTCGCAATTCAGAGTGACGGTTAAAATTAGGTAAAACATATTTAATTAAAACTATTTTTTTAATCAAAGAAATCACCTATCAAATCTCAAAATAGTAACAAACTGAATAGCTTAAATTAAAAAAAAAAAAATTAGCTGCATTCATTAAATTTTTTTGTTCGATTTTACTTCCTGACCTTCTTACTTCATTTTTATTTAATGTTATATCAAACGTATACAAGGATGCAGAAGATTTCTGTATTACATTGTTTCCACATCTTTACTAAAAACCTCATAGTACAACAGCCGGGAATAAAAAAAAGGCAGTTATACACCCCAATTTTTGATTACTTTAATGAAAACAAGGTATAATTAATAGTCAAAATTGATGAGTCTGCCAAGTATAGGTAGGGAGAATAAAAAATGGTGGCTGTTTCAAAAACTTAAAAAACATTATTTTTTCATTAGAAGTTCTATATCTTAAAAACTACCAACAACACTAGAAAATCTAAGAGAACATTATTAAAAGTAAATTTTCTGAAATATTAGCCCTAAAAGAGCCATTTACGTCCAATAGTTCTCGAGATATAGCTTTTTAAAAAGCATGATTTCTTAAAAATATTCTGAAAGATTAGTAGTTAGTTAATTTATTTAGAGAAATCTATATCTCAGGAACTATGTGACGCACAGATGTCTTTTAGCACTCAAATTAAAGCTAGTTTAATGGAGTATTTATGATCTTTACCTTCGTAGGAATAGTAGTTTTCATATTTGCTAAAATAAATTGATTTATAGTTGTTCGGACATGAAAAACCATTGGACGTACAGATGTCTGCCAGCATTCAAATTAAAGCTAGTTAAATTTACTACCGATTTTTGAAAAAATATATCTCTAGATCCATAAGACGCACATATTTCTGCCAACACTCAAAATAAAGGAAATTTAACTTACAATAAAGTAATTTATGACACTTATCTTCGTAGGGGTAGTAGTTTTTATGATATTCACATATGAATATAAATTTGGCAAATGAAAATTTGTCCGAATAACTATAAATCAATATATTTTAGCGAATTTCATGTAAACTATTACTCCGACGAAGATAAACATCATAAAATACTTTATAGCTCAGTAAACTAGCTTTAATTTGAGTGCTGATAGACATCTGTACGTCAAATGGTTTTTGAGATATAAATTTTTCAAAATAAAATCACTAACTACTGATCTTTCAGTACGTCCCATACTGTTTGAAATGTTGCTTTTTAAAAAGCTATATCTCGAAAACTATTTAATCTAAATAACTCTATTAGGGCTCATATTTTAGTAAATTTACTATTCTTTAAATGACGTTCTCTTAGGTTTTCTTGTATTGTTCCTACTTTTTAAGATACACAGCTCCGAATGAAAGATTAGTTTTTTTATATATATTTGAAACACCCGCCATTTTTATTCCTCCTACCTATACTTGGCAGACTCATCAATTTTGACTATTAATTATACATAGCTTTCAGTAAAGTAATCATAAATTGGGGTGAGATAACTGTCTTTTTTCTCCTCTTGAGCTCTTGTACTATCATGCTGTACGCCTTAAATAGTATTCCAATTTGTCTAAAGGAGCCAGCTTTATTCGCCAATTTGATTCCGAGAATACGAATCCAGCATATCAACACTACTATCAACATACTATCAAACCATATCTGCGATCGCAATTTCACATTCGTCTCACATTAATACGTTTCGAAGGCTTCGAATTCCCCGATGCAACGTCCAATTTCCTTTATTATTCCTGTAGCAACAAGATTGCGAAAAGGGTAATAGAAGAAGGCAATACGTTTGTAATTATAAGTAAGCATGTGTGTAGTAAGGTATAAATCAAACATTGTGTAAGACAAGATGACTTATTATATGATCCCAAAGTTCCCAATTGAATAATTATCAGCTGAGTTCTCTAATGTGTTCGGCTGCGGTTCGAGATTCCTCTGAAATTGTAGCGAAGCTTTCTACAGCATCAAGGTAGCCCAGGCAATCTGTCTTAAAATCAGGTCGCCGATCTTTCATCACGACATTAAGAATGACCGATCTTCCTCATGTAATTTATTTATTCGATATTATCCTCTTGTTTAATCTTTTGAGGGTGAGCTACGGCAAGGCTATGCGTCTGAGAAGAAAAATAAAAAAGTGTCTCATTTCATATCTGTGTTTCGGAGATAAAAGAAACCACATAAAATTTCTTGACGTTTACATTAGTTGTTTACCTCCGAATAATTTTTAAAATATAAAATGATCTAGTATTTTTTAGAGTATATAATGTCCCTCAAAATTGGGCACAATTTTTTTTATAACACGTCCCACTACCACGTGTTCTCAATATTTAGATTCGCTATAATTACAGAATAGAAGAGAATATAATACAAATGTGTCTTATTTCCATATTTCATATTATATTATGGAAATACACAATACAGGAATGTAATACCGTCTGCCATCAAGATTTTCTATGCCTTACCGAACCCGAATCGTATCTATTTATTCATTATAATTAAACTCTGTTATTTAAAAAAACTATTCAAAGCACATTTCACATAAAAAATGAACTTATTAACCATTTAAAATATCGATTAAATTTTTTTCTGTCAATATCCATTCACCTAAATATATTTTTCTATATGACATTAATACAAAACGCCTGCCTATTAAAATAAGCACATTTCGTTCTCCTTACTATCACGCGTAGCACGTGTAAATATTATGTTCTTCAACTAAGGTTTTACGTTTTAAATTAAAAGTTCATCTCTAGTCTTAAACACTGAATTAATTCAATAAGGCTAGATTCAATAATTTTTAGGCCTAGAAAATCTTTTATACACCAAATGATACTCAGCGCATATAACAGGTATTATTAATGGTTTTTTAAAAATAATTATTTTTAATTCTGATCTTTTCAAAAATTCAAAATCCCAATCGAGTGTACCGCCTAAACCATCAGCTAGTCTTATCAAATCTTCGAACCAGCTTATTATTATTGCTGTTTATCCTTTCTAATTTCTTTGTAAATATAGATTATCCAAAATAAATTCACCAAGTACTAATTTTTCAGTAAATTGTTTATGAAATGTTACTTTTAAAAAAATATATATCTACGGAAATATTGAACGTAAATAGCACTTTTGAGGTTTCATATTTTAGCTTATCTATTTTAATTTAAAAGATGTTCTATAAGGTTTTCAGTGTTGTAAAATTAATTAATTTTTTTAAATCCTTTGAAACAGCTGCCATTTTTTATTCCCTCAATAAAAATCATCAATTATGACTACTAACTATACATAGTTCTCATTAAACTAATCAGAAATTGGGACGAATTAACAGATCTTTTTCTGCTCTTGTGTTCTTGGAATATATGACAAATTAATTAATTTTACATCAAATTAATTTTTTTAAACTCTTTAAAACAGCTGCCATTTTTTATTTCCTCTAACTATACTGAGCAAACTCATCAATTTTGACTACTAACTATACATAGTTTTCGTTAAACTAATCAGAAATTGAAGCGAATTACAGACTTTTTTCTCCTCTTGGACTTAATGAATTAAATTAATTAATTTTACTTAAAATTAATTTTTCGAATTCTTTGAAACAGCTGACATTTTTTATTTCCTCTAACTGCACTTGGCAGACTCATCAATTTTTACAACTAACTAAATATAATTTTCATTAAATTAATTAGAAATTGGGGTGAAATAACAGATTTTTTTTCTCCTCTTGGGCTCTTGGACTTTATAGCAAGTGAAAGTTGTGTGATAGGAGTATCATATTTTTTTTTTTTCCAGAACTAATAATATATAATTTAAACCCAAGCTTACGGACATACTAAGAGTAAATACAAAATTATTAAATTAGTATCAACTATCAAAAGTGGCGTAACATACAGTATTTGTTGACATGGTTAGAAAGTTATGATCGGAAGCACAGGTACAACATAAAAATAGTAGTGTAATAACCAAAAATACTTGTAAACGAAACACTCTTAGCGAAATGACCAGGACTATATGGTAAGTTAACAGAATTATTTTACATAAGTAAACAGATAAAGATCCACCACTTACAACTTCACGAGAGATTAGAAAGATAACTCCGTCATACTAGAAATGACCAGGACACTTTTTCTCAATATCTGTAAATGACTGAAAAAGCTGAGTGAGGGATCTCATTGACTTACTAGAAACTGTAACTGGATACTACTCTTTTTCGTGTCGTTCATTCCTTATTTGTGGTATCTAAGATTTTAGCAAAACGATCTTTAGTTGTCAGTATTATTTGGAGTTGTCAATAAACAAATTTAGTTAAAAAAAGTATAAAAATTACATCTTCATTCGAATATTTATAGTAACATTTCCAGAGAATGGGGGGGGGGGGGAGGATATGAGAGAGATAAATATGAACGAATATATGAAAAGTTAGCAAAAATCTTCGGAATTTAAATAATATGTATGTATGTAGGAATCATGGGTATATTTATATTTTTATTATTCACCTATTATCTATTATTATGATGTATTATCTTCTAACTGTCAGAATTCTAAGGTGTTATTTTATGATTCATGACATAGTTTTAAACAAAACATAAAAATTGTAATAGAAGAAGATAGTTGACCGAATGAAGTCGATTATAGGCAGATAGTCCGGGTGGCGGTCAATAAAGGTATCAAAATAGTAAAACAAAACTATTTATTGTTAATCAACGTTTTACCCCACTTTGCAGGGCTTCGTCAAGGTTAAATGAAAAACAAGCTACAAACATTGTAAGAATAGACAAAACATTAAAATAAATATACAAAGAAAATTATTTTATTTTCGTATTTTCTAATACGTAGTAATATATATGTAATACATAGTTTTCTTTAACTATTTTGATACCTTTATTGACACTACCGGGACTATCTTCCTACAATAAAAATTATAAGTTGGTTTTTAATTACAGCACAGCTAATTTTTCTCTAATACAAATATTTTAAATTGATTATTTATGTTTCTTATATTATTAAGTTTTTAAAGTATATATATAAAATAAATAAATAAAAATGTAGAATATCAACGGTGTTTATTTAGATAATCAGAAATAATTACGTACCTAACTAAAATATCTTTTCAACCATTTAATCTACACGGAATCTAAAAGAGATATATTTTGACCTGTTGTGGGTAACATGCTAAAATACTACGTTTTTGGTTCTAATTGTGCAATTGGAAAACCTGATTTCCTGATTTAGAGAACTTTTGATTGGTATCAATATAATTTTCCGGAAGATACCTTGTGTTTATTCTCAACACTACATTAAAAAGTATTGGTAAAGTATTGGTAAAAGTAAAATAAAAGTATTGGTAATCTCAGATTCGTTGAGCTCTCTAAAAAGTTTGAGAAACATGTACACCGAACATCCACTCATCATAAGAATTCAATCTTTCCTTCTAAAATTATCACAGCAAGGTAAATCCACTATTTTCATATGGGCTCCAAGCCACATTGGCATTGTTGGTAACGAGTTTGCAGACAAAGCTGCCAGAGAGGCACTCGCGCTCCCTGGCCGAGGGACGGCCGTTCTTACCCCATCAGAACTCAGTACACCCCTTAAACTACAAATATTAGAAAAATGGCAGGCCAAGTGGGATGAAAGCTCTCCCAGTAAATTAAAAGAAATAAAACGATCAGTAAAACCATGGTCGACATCCTACCGCAACAGCCGCAGGGAGGAGGTTGCTCTGGCCCGCTTGAGAATAGGTCATTCTCTCCTCACGCACTCTCACCTGATCAGAAAACTGCCACCTCCAACGTGCAAATATTGTCAGTCCATTCTTACGATTAGACATATTTTCGAAGAGTGTACTCACTATTTGCCAACAATAAACAGGATAGGACTGACCCCAAATTTATCCGAAACTCTCGCAGATGAGGAAGCTAAAATTGCACGAGTGTTTGAATTTTTAAAAGCACATCGCCTTCTTTATAAATTATAACTCCTCTTCGATTTTATGTGTTTTTATTTATTTTTTTTTTATTTTTTTTTTTTTTTTACTTTTATCATCCCATAGGCGTTGATGACCAGAGGGTTTTACGCCTTTAAGCAAAAAATCAACAACAACAAGTATTGGTAAAAAACTTTACCAACCGCTACAAACCAGGAAGGGTTAGGTAGGGGTTTTAGAACTTTGTAAGTACTGTTTTTGTGAGCGATTGTGCAAAGAGGTTGATTTATTGTTCAAGATCACGTTCTCAAGACAGTCTTCTAATATATACCCTGGCTTATAAAATGAATCATTATTGAGGTATGGATTATGCTAATTTTTATGACAACTTTAATAAAGACATTATAATTAGTGGTGTCTTTTGCACCCCATAAAACCCCTCCCCATAATCAATTGTTAAACAAAACAAAAATGTAACTAATATATTTACCATGTAAGGACCTCAAGGCCGATCTGGAATTAAATAAAAATATATTAACGTTTCTGTAATAATTAATATGAATAAAGAGTTGAAGTCGAAGTGGAGCTTTAGTTGCGATGTACATTATAACAAACTATTAAAGGAAGAAATTTTAAAACATGTGCTTACTGAGAAAACAAAAATAAAAAATTTTAATTAGCTTTTGAGACATTAAATTACACATTATTGCTCAGAAAATGTGAGGACATCCATTATACTGTAAAATTACACCTATTATCAATTAGAATAGCTTCTGCAGAAATTCCAAAACTTGGAATCCGTTTTTAGTCCATTCATGAGGACTTAACAGTTCTGTAATTCTAAAACGAGTAGAAAAATGTATACATTTTCGAAGTAAATAGCTATACAACACGTGTGCAAACGTTTCCTGTTGTTATAATAAATACGATTTTAATCATAATATTTATTATAACAACAGGAAGTATCAAGAAAATATTAATTCACTTTTTTTTTTTTTTTTTGGTTTTTTAATACTACCTAGGAGCTATCGATTGTTAAACTTAATAATTCTCACGATGCTTTAAATTTTCTTGACATTCAAGCTGAAAATGTTTCAAGACGAAACACGCACCAGCATTCTTACATGACAAGGTTAAGCCTCAGGATATTTTCCTGAATAAATAAAATATAAGAATGTATATACGCTAACCTTCACTCAGTTTCGAAAACTGGGTTAATTGTCATTCCATTCAAAACATCCTCAATTTGACAGTGCTAATTTTGCATTCGTTGTTAGGTTGTGTTTCAAGGAGAGTGGCAATCCCTCAGGTGACTGGAGATCGGGATGTCGTAAATGGAAATATGTTACCAATATGCCAATGTACCGTCACTCCAAGGTACTTATTAACATCTCAATGCTAAATCATTTGTCACTCCGCAAACTCCGCGTATTTAAATAACGCTTAATTTGACGCTAAATTCAAATCGACCGTAAGAAATTGAAGTAGCTGACATACTGATTGATATATTATTTGAAGTAAGCTTATTAAAATAATTATTCAAGTTTAGAACTATTTAAAACTATAATCCATCTAAAATGTTTCGACAGCGAAAGTTAAATTATAGGATAAACTCAATCCAAACCTTATTATTATCCTTAAATGAAAACAAGTAACCGCTCATTAAAGGCTAAAATGTCATAATTAAAACAAAATCAAGGAACATTTATCATGTGCATATATATTTTTTAATTGCAAAATTATTTATTTTACATCAACTCAATTCATATACTAACATTCAACCCTCAATGTAAGGAGCTCAAAACTTAAAAAAACGGGGAGAAAAGAATTGAGACTTCTTTAACACTAACTCAATTAACATACTAAAAATTTAATTGAAATTTAGTCTTACTTTTAAGAGATAGCTCTGCTAGGAAACAACCACACATACTCAATTTCAAAACATTTTATCTGAAGGGAGGGCAGTCTCCAAATTAATTATTAAATTTACTATTACCATTATGGTTTTGTCTTCGTTCTTCAACAATTATAATAAAATTAAAGTTTTTAATTTTAATAATAATAATTATTATTAAACCGACATATTTTTAACTTATAATTAACATGTGTTCTATCATTAGACAGAACACTGAATTCAAATGTTACCCTTTCATTGCAAAACATTAAATATGGTCAGGATAATACGCATTGTTTATAATTGTTTTAATTTTAAAAAAATAATTTTTTAAATTAAATATTAACAAATTAATCAAATGTTTTAAAAGCTATAATTAATACATGTTAGATCATTAGATGAAACACTGAATTCAAATGCTACTAAATCATTTTCTAACATTAAATATAGTTAGTATAAGATTCACATGCATTGATATCACATAAAATATTCCACATTGTCTATAATTGTTTTAAATCATATTTCAGATTGAAAAACAATATTTCAACAATGCATTGCATGAAAGATGATGACCACATAATAAAACGGAAATAGGTTTTCTTTCAAATATCCCCTTACAAAAAATGTAACAGCGCTTATTTTTTATCAACAGAAATTACGGTAAAAAAAAAAAAAAAAGAGCGGATGAATATTTAACCTCTGCCTTTTGAGTATTGAAATTCAAAATTACAAAACAATAATTGGTTTTCATTATTATTTTTTTTTCACAATAGTGTTGGCCCATTACTCCATGTCATTCTGTAGTCCAGTACCCTTGCAAGGATTATTTGAGGTAAAGAAGATAGCTTCGATGGAGAAAGTAGAGCTGTCCATAATTTACCTCGTCTTTAATTCACAAAGAATATGTATATTTATTTAAATGAAAAATTAATACAATTGAAATCGAAACAGCGAATTCAATCCAGTCATGCAAGTAGGATTTACCCTACTAATGTTTACGTTTATGTAGATGAGGCATTAAATATGAAATTCAAAAAGGTTAAATGTTTTCTTTAGTCTGCAAAAAAGTTGAAAACATCACCAGTAAAATTATAAGATAAACCCAATCCAAACCTTATTATTATCTTAAATGAAAACAAGTAACCGCTCTTTAAAGGCTAAAATATCATAATTAAAACCAACAAATATCAAGGCAATTAAAAAAATACAAAGGCAACGTCAATTCAATCCATACACAAACATTCAACCCTTAGTTAGAGGAGCACAAAACCTTAAAAACGGCGAGATTAAAAAACGTTTTTTATTTCAAAAGTTCAAATTGAAAATTTTAAATAAATTAGCTTAAATCTATTTAAAATCTGGTAAATTTCTTAATATTGCCGAAGCAATGTCTCATGATACTCTGGCAGAAAAAATGATCATCAATGCTACAAATATTCTCCAGTAACAATATTTAATATTACATGGATAATTTAAACGAAAATTTAAAAAGTTCAAGTATTAAAGTAGCGCGGAAAGTTGTGGCGTTTATTACAGAACTCTTGAGTTCCAAATTTTTATTTTTTGAGTTAAAGAATATTGTGATAGTATTAAACATACTTTTTAAAGTATAGCATGTTAATCGATCCATCATCTTATCTAGGTTGGACTGATCAAATCATTTGTGTATGTTAGGTTAGGTTATGTTTACATCTTATATTTTTATTGCGTTACATCTCGCCTTCTTTAATAGGAACCAGAGAAACAGGAAACTGAATCCTTTGAGTACATACCGGTATGTGGACGAGACTTCCGTTACCGGTCTGCTGGGTGCCGTAGGAGTACACGGGCACTACCGGAAGGGATCCGTTCTTGAGGACGATGGGTCCCTTGGGGCCATCGATGGTGGCGTCGTAGTCCCCAGGCCCGGTGGGGAGGTCGTCATCGTAGTCGAGGACCGCGTGTAGCGTCGTTCGGCCAGAAGGGGCACCCGCCGTCACCCTGGTGTAGAGGTAGCCCGGGACCCCGCTCGCCGGGGGCGCGAGGCTGAAGTTCTGCACCGACATCACCTTCACCACTGTACCTCCAAGCAAGCTCTACCCCGTTCTTACGTAAGGCCAGTCCCCTCTCCGGCCTCTTGGTACTGGCGGGGGCTGCGGCTGGGTCTCTAGATCTAGAGTCTTTCTAAATTGTTGATTTTTATTATAAACAAACATAATGAGCTAAAAAAACAAGTAAGATTATCACAGGAGACCTAATTTCACGAAAAAATAGAAAGATCCAAGTTTAAATTTAGCTCTTTTATAAGTGACATTGTTCAGAACTACCACAAAGCATGGATAAAGGTAAAGGAACGAAGGATGAATCTATAAATTGTCTTCAGGCGCTGTGAAAAAATGTGGGGCGTTATCCAAGAAAGCGACAATTTGATGTCTATGAGGTTTTTTTAAGCTACACAACAATTTTTCGACTTCAAAAAATATTTTTATTGTAGAATCTGACTTATTCTTTTTTTTTTTTCAATTAATTAGGTAATTTAAAATAAAAACATCGTTCTAACTGGGTGGAGTAAGTATAAAATAATAAGGAGAGTAAATTAAACAAGTTAACATAAGACGTTAACAACCGACCCAATGATGTTCTACAAGCTACATAGGCAGGCGGATCTTACAAAAGCGAATGTTCGTTCTAAAAAAAAAAACTTTATTGGGCCCCCTTTATTTTGAACATAGATTTATATTTGGCATTTGATAAAATTTGAACAAGAAGTCAATATAAGTGGTAAGTACCCTTTCGATAACAATACAATAGAAATTATTAAGTTTATTTACAACTAATAAATTTGTAATTTAAAATTACTTTTGAATATTCACATTACGAATACTTCAATCGAAGAAAAATACATTTTAACTTCTGCAAAAACAAAACAACATTTCACTTAAATAAATACATTTTTTTATCTATTCTAGTCTCAAAACATATATTTTTTTTTTTTTAAATAAAAAATATTTATTACAATCACAGAATTGTTGTGATAAATTTTAACGAAGAAGGTTGACTGTGAACATTTTACTAATTAGGGTAATTTGTGGACTGATAGTAATAGGACCTGGGCCGAATAGCCTGCATGAAGTTGTTTTTAAAATTATTTGGTTCTAAAATTCTATTAAGATTGTCCTTGAGGATGGCCGAATTAGCCGAAACGTCTTATAAATAAATAAAAAATAGAGACTAAAAGGGATAATTTTTTTAATTTATTTAAACAATATCAACCAGTCTCAAGAAATTGTTAAGATTATAAATAACAATATTTCAGTTTATACGTAGTCAGCAATGGTTATGCGTGCTTGAGCGCGTGCAGTTGAATGCAGTTAATTTTTGTCCAACTCTGTTTTATCCGATGGGAGAACAATGGAAAGATTTGCAGATTTGATTTCTATAGAAAAATGGATGTCTTTATATTTAGAATGAGAAGTTTTGTAAGCTTTAATAAAAATAGGAGAGAATATCAAAAACTACTGAAAATCATCAAATATGTGAGAGTAGCTCTCATTAATACAAGCATTTCTTTAAAAAAAAACACAAATCAAGGGCAGTTTTTATTTCTTGTGCTAATTATTCGGTAAATTTAGATGAAAATTCGGCACTGAAACTTGCGATACTTAAATTAAATATTTTATGTTTATGTATGATTTTGACAATTTTTTGTTTGGGTCAGTCACTCGAAAATTTGAAATAATAAAAAAAGTTAAACATTAACGATGAATTTATAGTTTGGGGCCACCCTCCCCTTTCATGAGTGTATTTCACGTCACCCAAACCCCTGCAACCCCCTTCTCGCACTGGCCATACGGAACGCGCAATATCATATTGTCCAGGATGTATAAGCTATAACACTAAGTTTCGCCCATATGAGAAGAGGCTGATATTAGTAGGATATCGCGTTCTGTGTAATAGCTTTCCACCAAGTTAAGAAAAATACGAATACATCTACATTCTCTCTACAAAGGCCAGTAGCTCCCTACTGGTGCTAATCACCAGTCAATTCCTAGAAGAGGGAGAATCCCCCTATAGCGGGGGCATTAACTAAGAATCCAAACCAACTTAAAGCCCCGTCTCTCTTAATTCAAGTGGACTGCGAATCAGATAGCTATGTATCACAAGCTGTGGGAAAAATGGTTGTATAACTTGACAAAGGTTAAAATGTAACTAGCGTTCGAAATTTCTGAGAAAGACACACTCATCTGAGTGGATTCCGAAGCTTTCCCTGGACCATACGAATTCCTTAAACTCTTCAACCTGAATTGAAGATCGCAGCAAAAACAAGGTTTTTTTAATTAACTTGAAAAATGACCGCGGACAGTAGCAACAATGTGAGGTATTACAGCAATATATACACATATACATATACAGCAAATAAGCAGAGGCAAATCATTAAAGGAGATTATCAAAAACAGAAATAGTCCCATAAACTGGGCTGCAGGAGGAAAATATTTTCAATTTCACTTACCTACATACAGACATAACTTCAACACGAATTCACCAATCTACACAAAACTTGGGGACGTAGGTAGGTTAAGTAAGTGAAAGTTGAGTGATGCTCGCACAGCACCTCATTTTTTATTAATTTATTTCAGTTAGAGCCAAGAGACATACACAGGACGTTGGGTAAGTAAATTAACAAACCAAATTTGAGTTAAATATGAGAATAATAAACATAAAGAAAAAAAAAATAAAAGACAAAATGACAACAATGAACCGAAAGTGAATTGAAAATTTTGAAAAATACTAAAATGTTAAACTAATGGTTAATTACTAAGGCATAAAATAAAAATAAGAAATATATATAACAACTGAAATAAATACATACGTCAGATTGTGAGCTGAATAATTTCATTACTTTAGAGAGATTCATAGGAAATATCACATCATTCACATAATTCGGTTCATTCGTTGTCAAAGGATGGTATATATTTCTATAAATATTTTCTCACATTGAAATGAAATTTGGACAAATTAAAATGCTAAGAACTAAATGTAGTATGCTGGTGGAAAATTTAAGTATGGGTGGTTTAGAATATAAATTCTAAAAAAAAAAGTATCAGGTACCCTTCTTGTCAAATGAATATAATAAAAGTTATTATATAGCTTATAAATCAAATATGTAAACTTATTTCGGATTCTACCCCCAATCATAAGTTAAATTATAAACAAATTTAAATAAAGTACTCGATGGACAATAACAGTCAAATAGATTGATGAAATAAAAAAATGTTCATAGGCACAATGCCAAAGAATGAATAGGTATGACCGAGAAATTGAATATTATTATTAGTTCTACTATTTAGCATTCTATCGGAATACAGTAATCCAGTTACACAAGACAATGGGGAATGAGGAAGTTGAAATAAAAAAAAAATAACAGAAAAAACAACATAGAAATCAATATAGAAAATAAAGAATTAAGATTAGAGTATCATAATAAGCAAATTAATTCTAATATTTAGAATAAGGTTACATTCCTATTAAAATACAAAGATTTTTTTTCTTTTTAATTAAATGAATCAACAGTTTATGTAATCAAGGCCCAGGCATAAATCGTCAATTTCTAAGCTCAGTACAGAATCGTTTAAAATTGCTTCGTGGAAGAAAAATATTTTACCAAGCTGCCAAATTCTTTATGATTGGATTTTAATTAAAGTTTTTGAAGAGGGAACGCATACAGTTTAAGAATTATTTGATACTTGATAGACCATTGTAAAAAAGTTTAAACAAATAAGTTGTAAATTTAAAGTTGTAAAAAAAATAAGAACGTAAAGAATTAGGAAAATATTAAGTTGTAATATTCATATAGATGATTGGAAGAGTGAGGCAACGAGGATACTCGAAGTAAGTGCTGATGGAACCACTTAAACTGAGATGGACCAATGTGTTCCTGCTAATGCGAGGAACATACTGAAACTTATGAATTGGATAGGGGACTGCAAGAGACTGAACGAACAGGTAGGGGAATAACTGGAGATTCGACGAAGGATGTCTGAGCCGCTATAATAATAATAATAATATTCATACATCAAAGAATTATAACATACCTGCTTTATAAGCCAATAAATGAAAATATTATTAAGTTATGAAATTGTTCACTTGTTTGCACTAACCCAACGCCCACTCAAACAGGCTTTTAATATCATTAATATAAGTTATTTAAGCTTTAATTTTACAAGAAGGATTCAAGCACTTGAGCAAACTAGAGGACGTTCGATCATATCTGCTACAGATCTCACCCATAAATTATTTTTGAGATTAAGATTACATTTGCCCTTGCTCATGTAATGCAAAGTAACAAAGGATCTGATTATCAATGAGGTTGAAATTCGACCAAGAGTTTTTATAAAAACTGAAGGCTTTGAGTAATTCAAAAACGAAAAAAAAAAAAAATGTTACTATTGCATTGTAGGTCTCATATACCAATTTCTCTGATAAAGACGTATACCTACGAGTGAAACGTTGGGAATAAAAAATAAATTTTACAATTTTAATTTTCTTCATTCTGTACCGACGAAGAACTTCTTATAACTACGGTCGACTGTTTCCACAAATTAAAAGTTAAATGAGTGGGAAAAACTGTGGTGTTGCACCATGCTCATATAATAAATTGATCCCCACGCAATTTCCAGGCAATATACTTATAAATCGGAACATTAAAAAATGTAATCAAGAGTATTATTTTTATACTCTACTTTTAATTAATAATTCAAATTACAACATATAATATAAACATAAAGCTTTGCTTGATTAGTGCCACACATGATAAAAAAAAATTCTATTTTGCATTTGACGGATTCTATAGATTGCGCCGTAGATCGGTCTAAAGTATTATCATTGGTATGGATTTCAAAATAAAACCAAAATTTATATTTTTTTCAGATGTGGAACTACTCAAAGCAGCAATAATTAACTTTACATTAATACCTCAACTTTTAGAAACAATTATATATTTTTATTTATAAAACCAAAATTAAATAAAACAAAGCTTAAGCTGTCCGAGACGGCACCATCATACCAGAATAAATAAATACCCCTTTAGCCACTCCACAAAAAAAAAAAACATTTAAAAGGGCGTACTGGGATTAAAACCTTGGTGGATTCCGGACATTTTACCACCAAAGACGGTAATAAATGGATACTTTTTATTGCTGAAGCTAGTCGGAAAAAAAGAGCCCAAGATTGTCAAATATTCTTTTGGATTAGGAATTTCTGAAGACCGTGACATTATGAAATATATTTTCTTTTAGAGCATCTGCAGCCATAGCTTATGGGAATGCCATCACAGTAATATTTTTTGAAAAAAAAAAAAAAATGGACCACATAAAGAAACATCCACAAAAAAACTAAATGACATAGTAAGCAAATGGAGAAAAATGGATTTAAGGTTAAATACCAATAAAAAAGTCTCAAATTAAACCATATATGTATTAATCACTTAAGCTAAGAAATATTACATATTTTTATGGTTTCGTAGTCGGTTTATAGCAGGTATAAACTCAGTGGATGAAGGTTTTCGTGACAGGAAGTGAAACTTAATGAACAATAATATAGCATTATTATTATTATTACTTTCTGTTTCGCTATTTATTTTTATTAGTCATTTTTTTTTCTATTGTACATTATCTGTTTTATATACTTTGTCATTATTAGGACTTATTTATGTATGGAATATTTAGTAAAGGGGTATATAATATGTATTGGGCTCGGGAAAAAATCGAGTTTTCGACGGAAATGCACATTTTAAGATCCACAGAGGCCAAATAACCATATCACGTAAAATGATCTGTGTAAATGAGCATCATAGATAGAAAACAATACACCTCCATAGCTATGTTCGCTGACGATACAGCTGTTTTCTCAACATGATGACATAATAATAGCTAGAAACACTTTGTAAAGTCATCTTAATGATCTAGAACAATATTTCACTAAATGGATGATTAGCTTGAGCATTGAAAAATGTAACTCAAAAGTTTTTACTCTCCGACGCCCACCAGAACCATCGGAACTAATCCTTAAAGGTAAAAATGTGAAATGGAATCCTGCCAGTGAAACAGTAAGATACCTAGGAATTCACCTAGAACGCCGCCTTACCTGGAATCACCATATCAACATCAAACTAACTCTAACTTATGCAAGGTTAGCAATGCTATATCCTATCCTAAACAGAAATTCCATACTAAAACCAGAAACAACTGTTGTTATATTTAAAACAATTCTCAGGCCACTGCTGATGTACGGCTGTGAAGTCTGGGGAGCGGCATCTTTCACGAAAAGAAAAAAGTACAATCTTTTCAAAATAAAGTAATTTTATAATAGTAAAATAAAAAGTTTTGTTAGTCTACTTTATAATATAATAATAGACCTGTTAAAGAAGAAAAGCATGATTGATACTTATTGAAATTGCATAAAACATTTTTTTTAAAAATACATGATAAACCTGGAGGGTTGGACAAACATTACCGGTATACTAATTTACTCATAAACGCTATCGCGTGTGTGAAGGCGACAATTTTTTGGCTGCTCCGATAGATCCTAGTAATTATTCAATATTTATTAGTATCCGTTGTTATTATTTAGAATACAGAGAATTACGAATAAGAAGGTTTGTAAGTTTTACGGTAACAGCTCGGGGACTGGATACACCCACGCTGGCTGATTTATTTCAGCAGGCCTGCTATGATTTAAACGGATCTTAAACACGGCTGACTAAATCCGTTTCAGTATTACCACCGGGAAAGAAAAATGGAACAAAACGTAGTCAATGATCTTCAATGTTGCAGCTTATTGAAATATATTTCAAGATAAGGACTGACAACGTCTAGTTGCATTATGGCGATCTTGTCTTCCATGCCCTAGCCTTTTCAAAAATATTATCTCCTCTCCTCTGTTTTTGTTGACTTCTTTTCTTAACTTTAATAGTTTTATTTTTTGAAATAATAGTAACATAACAAGAATGAATGACCATCACAAAATAAAAGGAATAACTCCTCTTTTCATATTTGCAATGAAGGATACTTATTTCTACGGGAAAAAAGCACTTTTTACAAGCATCCCAAGTTATATGGAGGAATTTTTGTTTAAATATACTCAAAAAATCTTTTTACCTCATTTTTGTTTTTTCATTTTACTTTATTAGAAGTTAATTACGTACCTTATGATTTATGATATAATATATAGTTTTATTTCATTTATTTCCTTTTTATGTATTTATTTTGTTTTTACATTACACACAAACATTATTAATTTAAGGTGGTTATAGAAAGATTAATTCCTTTTTTTTTATTATTATAATTATTGTCATTCTTTTTCCAATTTATGGAAAACACAGACTTTAGTTAAAATATTAGTTAAATCGAAAATTAGCTAAAAGGAAGAATGATGGAAATGACAGCAGTGAAGATGATGTAGAGGACAGGACACAAAACACTGCCTTGGGGAAGTGCTGCGTCAACAGAATAGCATATCTAATATTCAGAGCAACTGCGAACGCGATGGAGCGATATAAGGGATGACGATTGATGCACTAAGGATCTGAGCTTGAAAAGCAATCCGGCGAGCCAAACCCGGTCGAAAGCTTGTGCTCTGTACAGAAAGGTATTCGAGCAATATTGTCTATATTTTGTTAGAGTAAGGAGATACAGTTATATAACAGAAAATTTTGATCTAACCTTAGTTATATATTTATCGTTTATACTGCGCGGAAAGGGGTGAGTTAAAGGAAAATAATTTTAAAAAATAAGAATAATCGCCAAAAGGGAAAAAAGACAAAACAATAAAGAATAAATTGCTCCTTAGGGGTCACGTAATTTTTTCCTTTGAAATATCAAATACCCCGAAACAATGTACCCTTATATAAATAATAATCAAATTATAACCACTGGCGAATACCTTTACATGTAGAGAACAGAAAACCTAGGGGTGTTACCTTCCACCTGTTGAATTATCGAAATATTAAGTAAACATAACAAAAAAACATAGGTAAAATTAACAAGTTGAAAGCAGTGTACAAGTATAAGAATGAACAGAATAACTATATGTACAAAAGTTTAATGATAAGAAGAACTATATGTACACATAATGAAAAAGGAAAGAAAACAATTCATATCAATTAATAAAACAATGAGAACTTATAGGTTGACTTAACTTTAACTTAAATGATTAACCTTATCAACTATTATTTACATTACTGCCCAAAGGAATATAAAAGTGATATTAAAATAAAATTTAGTTCGACCCCCACGTAGTCTTTGGGTGTACTCCTGGCAGAACACAAGGTTGTCCGATATTTCCTTTCCGGTCACCGTATCACCAGAATCATAGAGATATAATCTCTAACGATGTAATGCCACAACTCTTATATCCAGGACGTGCTGAAGATTCCCCTTCACAAAACCAAAGCCCACTCGTCTAAACATATCGCTCGTGTTTTTGTTTTTCCCCATAATCCCTTTTGTCTACGCAGATATCGCCAGTGTTTTTATCTTACCATGGCAATTGTAACACAGTCGACGCTTAGAGTCGATTTTTACGATTCTTGATGGTCTGTGGAGTGCATAGGTTGAAATCCATCTGAATAGGAATTGACGTGCGGAAAAATTATAAATAGTAAACGTTTTAGGTGGAATATCTAACAAATTATTACAAGGGAAATTTTCTTGGTTTTGGAGAGAGAGTTATAATGGCGTGTTTCCACAGAACAAGAAAGTGGATCATTCTAAGAGTTTTTGAAGGAACCTAGCGAAGAATTTAACGATTATGAAGATCATATATTTTTTTAGTTATTTCAAAAACAATATTTTTCTTTTTTTAGAAAATTGATAAATTACTATGACTTGAAATAAATCAAAACAATTTTTCATGATCTTAATAAATCTTTATCCGTATCAATCAGTTCTCGTTGAAACAACTCAAAGAACTTCTCCATTCCATTGCATAACTCTACTTGACCACCACCAACCTAGGAGTAATCTTATTTCCCATCACACCCGAAGATACATTATAATAATCCAAAACTTGCTAAGATTTCGCTCTAACTCACTCGGCGGCATTGTTTCCTCCCTTATCTCATCCCACTTTGACCTCGGTTGCCTGAAGTATGGGAGACTATCTGATAACCTTGAAGTGAAACTGAAGCGAATGGTAATTTTTCCAGAAGACCACGTGCACTCCTCAACTCTTGGTGGTACACACAATCGACTTAAAAAAGGCGCTTTGTATCGACCAATCCGGCAATTCGTATCTTCCCTAAAATAACAGACTGTTGAACTGTATTGAAGGTTAGGGGCGGGAGTATCCGTTTGTCCCGCCGAAGACGTTTTTGAAGTTTCCAGGACTCCTGATATATACATTTAAATATTCCCAATACATTTAAGCACCTCTTGCGGTGCCTAAATTTCGCACAAATGAGCTGAAATTTGGTATTTAAGGTTATTTTCTAGCCGGAAAAAATACTATAAAAATGTAGATGAATTTCAGTCAATTTTTTGCCTTTTTAACCTTCAACTTCTTAATCTGTAAGGTTTTGAAAAACTCCATAGTCCCTCAAACTGACTTAGTTTTGGAAAAGTGCCTTTTGGGTTTTTTAAATTTTTTTTAAAAGTTCAAAAATTCTAGTAACTGTTGCGCAAAAGGGCTGCAATGATTTTCATAAAACTTGCCTTAATTATTCGGCATCTACATTATTTAAGTATTAACATTAATTAATTATCATTAATTCAGAAAAATGTAAATATGTTATGAATTTCCAATTATTAAAAAAAAAGTCCATAATCAGTAAATACTGTAATAAATTACTTTATTATATACTATAAGGAATATTTATATTAATACAACTAAGTAAATCATTATTAAACACAGCTTGACTAATTTTTTTTACATTAATCAATACAGCATGACTAAGGTGTTTAATCACTTGATGAATTGATCTACAGTTATATAAATTAATAATAATCAGAGGGTCCATTAGTTGTGCTGGTTCGTATATTAGATGAAAATTACTCAAGTAAAAGTAATAGTGATCAAAATTAGTCATTTAAGTGAGAAAAATTGCAGTTATAATAAAATTCAAGTAACTTTAATTTGTTATAGTTTTTCAATATGCCTAAGTAATGTGTAAATATATAAAATACGTTGAGCATAAAAAAAAAAATCACAAATAATGTATATTTTGTTTAACTAAAAAAAAAAATTGTAAATTAAAAAAAAGTATACGTGTTTATTTATTTCCTATTTCCTCCCTGTTTTTAGGAAACAGATTTGCTAGTCCAATAAAAAAGTTAAACGAAAATACAAAAATGGGAATAAGTATGACAGTATAAGTCATTTGCAATTCAGACATATGAAAAATTAATAATAAAAAATCCAAAAAGTAATTTTGATTTGGCAGGAAAATAATTAATTAAGTATGTTTTTTGAGGTGTTCGCGTAAACAAATAGAAATAAAGAGTTCTCGGCAGGTCTAAAATATTTGAAGTATCAGCCATCTTTAAAATATGTATAGAACTAGAAAGACTTAGAGCTTGAAAAAATGAAAAATTTAGATTAGAACTTGAAAAAATCAAAATTTAGATTAGAACTTGGAAAATGAAAAATTTAGATTAGAACTTGAAAAAATCAAAATTTAGATTAGAACTTGAAAAAATCAAAATTTAGATTAGAACTTGAAAAAATGAAAAATTTAGATTAGAACTTGAAAAAATCAAAATTTAGATTAGAACTTGGAAAAATGAAAAATTTAGATTAGAACTTGAAAAAATCAAAATTTAGATTAGAACTTGGAAAATGAAAAATTTAGATTAGAACTTGAAAAAATCAAAATTTAGATTAGAACTTGAAAAAATCAAAATTTAGATTACATAGGACACAAGAGTATTATATTATACCCTCACTAGTATAATATAGTCATAATAAACTCACGTCCTAAGGGCGATTTTAACCTCCGTTACTCACTCCCTCAATCCTGAACAAAACATTTACTTATTTAATCTTTAATTTATTTTCCATTGATGTTCTCCAATTATTTAGGTGATTGTTAAATTTATAAAAAAATTTCAATTGATATAAATTGGAACTGAAGACGTGGGGCTATAAAATACTCGCATACATTTACTACTAACATAAATAAGAAATAGACACGGTGTGGAAGCTAAAGAGTAAGTGCACCACTTATTGACTGGTCAAAAATTTTTTTTAATATTAAAAATTTAGTACCACCAACCATTTAAATTTAAACAGAAAATTTTGCCTGTCAGTATCCTACAGAACCCGCAAAACCAGTGGGAGAAGCTCAAAAACGGCTGGTATTATACCAATCTTTAGGGTTTCAACCAAAAAATATTGGTATTTCTAAATTAAAATATTCAAGATCTAAGACATAAGTAGAGTTAACTAAACTTTTCGATAGCTACTTTGTTTAAATTAAAAAGCATAATTTCAATATGCGAAATGTACGTAGGTAACGATGAATATTTATTCTTAATTTTTATAAAATTTCTCATATTAATGATATTATTCAAGTCAACTTAAATTCTTAAAAAAAAAAAGTGCATGTATTTTTTTTGTTGGAAAAATAATTAATGAAGGAAATGTGCAGCTCATTGAAACTTGTGGTCGCCTGCAATTCAGTTCCTTTTGTAGATAAAGAATGCTGGCGTCTCACCGAATTAATTAAAACATTATGTTTGTATAATAGCCTTCCTAGTACTAACAGAAAATTCCAAAGAATTGTCCATTAATCCAAAGAAGAAAAACTTTAAACTGATAACTGGATCCGTATAATGGCTACTCTACTACAGTGACGTAGCCCTTAGTGCAGCTATATTCTGCAGTGGTGACGCAGGCGGGATTCCACAGGAGTGGGCTATCCTATTGTCCTCGATGATTCACTGGGATTCGTCTGTCTAATTTGGTCTATTAAGAATCAGAACGGGAAGTGCCGGGGTCTCGAGCAGGTCTGGAGTAAGCTAGCTCTGTCAGGGTCGTTGGTGTAGCCTTCCAGCTAGGTATCTATTGTCCAATCTGTTGATCAACAGTATCGTCGGGAGTATCTCATCAAGTTCTTGTAAGGAGTAAGATAATTATGCGTATTAATTTTATATATATGTTACATTTAGATAAATGATAGACTTGATGTAGGAAGCATGTCAATTTATGGGAGTTATACTGGCCCATAAGCTATAACAAAAAATTAAGTGGGTCGATCTGATATTTACACTGACGTGAATGAGCGACAATCCTGAAGTCGGGGTGAGCAAGCTTGTTAATGCTGCACTTACAACCTGAAACACTGCTAGTTCAATAATAGTTCTATAACTCTTATGGTATTTTAAAACTGAAAAGTACCCCAATCAGCTTTATATACTACCTATTAAAATGGGATAGAACTGACTACAATTAGAACTGATTCCTAAAGAAAGGTTTTATTTTCGATTTCATTAAACTTTTAAGCGATAGCAAACCATAAGAGGCCTCGTACGAAATACTGATTCATTGCTAGTACCAATTTGATTAAGTCAGGGAGAAGCTTTATACGCTGAAAAAAATATTATTCAAAAATTGTATAGCCTTATTAGAGGTTATGAAATCTATGCCTTAACCTCCAGTAGAAAGAGACAATGGTTAGTCACAATGGATTCATAAATCCCTTAATTAAGATATACTAAATAATTTTCGGGTTATTATTTTTAATAATAAAGCTTTGTAACCTACCAAGGGGAAAAAACCAATTAACCTTCCTCCTGTAACTTAGGGTCTTGATGTTCAAGATATTGTATGTGTCCGAACCCATCAGAATCCCAAAATTGAATTGAATAAAACCTACCCCAGTTTTTGTTCCTTGACTACTAGATAATTTTTTTTTTAATTTGATACCAACGTCACCACTCACACTCCAACACCATTCGCCACTTCGTTTCAAAATGGCGTTGGATCAGAGATTTCATAAACCCATATCTCGGCCTTTCATGAAGATAAAAAGAAAATTATATATAGTTTTTTAAAAATCAATTCGCCAAAGCAATAAAAAAAAGAAAAGTTCAATATATATTTTTTTAATTACATAGATGACTCATAACGAGTTTTGCTTTCAAAAGATATTGAAATTTCTGTAAGAAGAAAAATATTCCGATATTTTACAATAAATAAGTGGACAGGGAGAGTTTTTTAAAGAAGCTATTCGTGCAGTTCATGGATTAGCTAACTGGTAGCCGGTCCCAGAGAATGGTAATGAGCTGGCAAGAGAAGCTGTAGACTCTCTGTGTTCGGAATCTAATGGGCCACCAACTGGTTACTAAATCCTATTACATGGAGCACTTGGCATAGCCAATTACTGTACACGCTAGCGAACCGGGTGACATCGTCCAGGCTACGGAATTAGTAACGATAATGTATCTGTCGATTATGCTGCCTCTGTAGAAGAATAATAATGATCCATCCCAAGAACACATAAAGGAATAAAAAGTACTATTCATTTATTTTGGGGCAAGTTCCTTTAGTAATGATCAATAAAACCAAAAAAAAATTCATGAGGTAACTTCTAAATACGGAATAGAAAAATAAAATTAAAAAGGTGCCAAATGATTATTAGAAAAAAAAGAAAAAATAATTTTAAGAATCCATATTTACAAATGTTGATTAAATATTAGGAACATCCATTTAAATTAGAACGAAGATTTATAATCTAAATATAGTTTTTTACTTCGAAATAATATTTTGTCACTTGTACGAAAATAAATATTTTATTAAAAATTTACCCTTTCTCTTCTAAAAACAGCTTTGTGGAATTTATAGTTGTGGTGGGACAGGAATTTTTATAGACTTCTGGGTCGTCATATTAATTATAAAGAAAATTTATTTGCAGGAACAGTTCAATTTTTTTTTTACTATATCCTATCTTGCCTAAACTATGGCGGAAAGATGAAAAACGCATGGTGTCTATCATGATTTTTAGAAGAGAAGTTTAAAAATTACATTATAGTCTTGGCAGGTTTCAATGCCATTTTTAATTTTGCCTATTATATCATGTGTCAGTCGTTTTGTAATTAATTTAATTAATTAATTTTTGTTATAGTCTAGTCTAGTTTGTAGTTCAGATCCTAAGAAAATGAGAGGAAATTGGATCGATAAAAATATCTCAATTTCAATAAAGCTCTATTTCTAAGTGTAATAAGAAGGGATAAATTAGTACTAAATAACATTTATATTATACTATTTTATAACAGCATTAACAAAAATAAATGAACAAAATGGATTGGGATTATGCGAAATTAGCTCTCTGCGTGGCCATCAAGAGAGTGATATTTATCTGTTTTGAATGATCTAGTCTTCAAAGGATATGTGAAAAATGGGTTGGTTTTTTTTTGTTTTATTTTTTATTAGGAAACATAGAAGTCAATTTTCATTTTTGTTTAAAATTAAGACGTTTTTCGTTATGTAAATAGCTTATAAAATATTTAAAAATTAAAAAATTTGATTTTTTTTTTTTTTGGAGAAATGAAAATAAACTCTCAATAAAGTTTAATAATAACTCAATAAGTAACTTTCTAATTACCTCCTGCTACAAACTCTAAACGTATAGGTTTCTCCCTTCACTCTTCAAATAAGCAAAGTAGTCCCATCTAACATTTTTACCGGGTCAATCGGGGGGAAAGTTCTTGTGTAACAAGTATCATTTCCAATTCACAGGTTAATTGCTATCCTTCACGGTTGAGTTTGTTCAATTTAAATATATTTAAACTAATTCCCGAGCGATACAGACGTAATGTGCAAACCGGTATATCACTCACCGGACCATTAGGACATTGGGGCAGGTCTAATAAGACTAGGTTATTAATGATGTTGAAACTCCCGAGGTCCAGCTTTCATCCGATTGCTAAACACACCCGAGTGGGAACCAGGTATCTGAAGAAAAGTCCAGACCATCAACAGCTACCGGATCAAGTTGACATATTCTTCTAACCGATTAATTCAATATGTGATAAATGTGGTATCATAGAGATTGTGCAACAATATACCTGCATTGGTAGAACGGGAAATACTAAATAAGATCTTTAAAGCGCTTTCTTTTCAGATGCTTAGAACTAATAGGAACCTTTTGCATTGAAAAAGTAAAGAGCTTATCGTACACATTTGTATTTTAGTTAAGGACTGGCATTATTAGTTTTGCAACTACTGATTTTACAACAAAATGAATATTCTGCCTTCCTTGTGTATAATTGTCCAAAAACGAAAATTTTAATTATAAAAAAAAATGTAAATCTGTCATTATTTTCTTTCTTTCCCATAAACAGAATTAATATATTTCGTAACTGAAACATATTTGAATTAACGCATCATAGATGGATGATGATGATGGATGAGTAGAAAAAAAAAATATATTCAAATTTTCAGGGAAAGCCTTTCAAAAAATAATGTTAAGTATGTTAAGAACAATATTGAACATAACTACTGTTAGCTACATACCGATCCACAATCCACAGACTTTTCTACTAAAAATTAAGAAAGTCTTCAAAATACTGCTCAACAAAACCATTTAAACTAAAAAGGGAGGGGGGTTTTTGGATCAATTTCCGAAGAGGATTCTGTTATTGAAAACAGCAATCCCAATAACTGAACTCAATATACCGGTTTCGATCAGTTGGACAATATTGCCCCGGTTCTGTGCCCCTTTAACGTGGCATTAATTTCCCCGTGGACCTGACCTCACTAACGAGACAACTAATGCCGCTTACTGTTCCGTGGTGTAACATTCAGCTTCAAGGGAACTCATAATGAGGTCCGCTTTCATGTATCAGCGAAATTTCAGGGAATCAATCAAGTTTCAATGAGTTAGAATCTCTTAAAGAAATTACTACCATGAATGACGGATGCCGTGGCGTGTTGAAATCGTTGTGTAGGTAATAATAACCTGGTCCGTAATTTCATAGTTAATTAACTCTTTAAGATTAATAATGTTATGGATATTCATATATCATCGCTTGAGGCCTAACGTGAAGTGAGCTATTTGTTTTAGCGATATTGAGCTCGCCGTACAGTTCCATTAATATTTATACATGGGATCGATTCTAAACCTTAGTTCCACTATTACTGCTACAGGCAGTCCATTGGAAATATGGTAGCATCTACGACTAAAACAAAATAAAAATACATTAACGTCCATTAAAGCCTATAAAACCATTTCCGTAAAACATTTCTTCCAGCTTTTGGGCCCAAACGCGTATTATTTTGCTTTGCTTTGAAGTACTAAAGACCAGCTAAATAATAAAAGTTTTTTAGTGATGAGAGATAGTTGACCGTGAATAAATTATATGAGGAGAAGATGGTAGGAAGGTGTAGGAATATAACAAAAATACGTTGAAATAACTTATTAATAGTGCCAACGTTTCGGCCAGAATTTCTAGCCTACATCAGGGCTGCTAGTAGCAAATCAAACAGCCAAGTGTAAACAAACTAGCAACCCTGATGTAGGCTAGAAATTCTGACTGAAACTTTGGCACTATTAAATAACTTATTTCAAATTATTTGTGTTATATTTTGACAGCACCCCCAACCATCATCTCCTCGTTTAATAAACGTTTTTAATAAAAACCATTAATATAATATTTGTTGAAAGGAATGATTTTATGGTATAAGAAAAAAAAAATTAAGTATTTTCATGAGGTTATTTTTGATCAATTTTTTTATAATTTATTCTGACAAGTTTTGTATTAATATACGTTCTTTCCCAAAATAATTGTTTCTTTTAGGTGAGCTAAGAGTTTTAATTAGTAATTACAAAAATAAAAGTTAATAGCAAAACTCTCACTTCTTATAATGCCATATGGCAAAACAAGATTTATCGTAATTATGTGTATATACTATGTCTTGTATATATTGTGTTAGTTGAAAAAAAAAAATAGAAAATAAATGATTTTATTTTATATGTTTTAGTACATTAATATTTATTAAACGTTTGTGGAAACTAGCTTCCTGTTTCTAAAGTAACAAGCTATCCAAGAAGAGAAATTCAGCATTGAAAAAAAAAGTTCTGTTGAAACGTCTTTCTTATTTATCTATTGTCATTTTAATTAAAGAGTTTATTATTTTTATAGGCATTGAATTTCAGTTAAAGTGTTTAAAAGAGTATCCATCCATATTTTTTCAGCTTGATAAATAATAAGTACATAATACATAATGATACAGCATAAATTTATCTGAAAATTTTAACACTATGCCTTTCTGTGAGAGTAACCTACATTTTCTAATATGAAATATGGTTCTTATTTATTTAATTGAAACTATTGACTAATTTAATTGTATAACTATCATATAATTAGTACCACAAGCGTGGACACCATTGATATAAACATAATCTACTGTTAAACCTTGCTAAGACTTAATGTGGTACTTTTATGGAATAGGGAGAATTCTTAACCAGGCACAGTACATAACCCTTGATAGCATATATAATGAATTATTGCTTTCATTAGCTGAGTAAAATTGTAAGTTCCATTAGTTCTAATCACAGTACTCTGGATTTTTTGATGCTAATCTAATTCTGATTAATTTAAATAAATGTCAATTCACAATAGTTTTCAAAATATTATTACTTATCTATATTTACAAAAAAATATAAACAAATCTGGTGCGGTGCCCACATCAAACAACTTTCACTTTTCACCCTTTGAGTTGAAATTAATCTTTCCTTGTTTTACGACAACTTTATTATTTACGACTAAAATACTCCTCCTTACTATGTTTCCATTAAGAGGTAAGTAACAGTAGAAAATTATTATTAATATGTTTTTATATATCCATAGTAGTTCTGATAATAGTAAAAAAAATATGATAATCATAGAAACATTAAAACAAAAAAAATTATGATAAAATAAAATATAAGGAAAGCTGAAAAATGCAGGAAAGGAACAGAAAAAATAAATAAATAAACAAACAAATATTAACGCCTATTGCAAAGATAACGTCAGCATGTTGTAAAAAGCAAATGATCGCCGAGGGTGCAATAAAGTCTCTCTATCCATCCCTTGCTTTTGTGTTTATCAGCTCGACAAGGGATAGGATCCCAATGAAGCAATTGTGGCCTATAACCATTTTATCTATACTGTGACGAGGTTCTCTCACTACAAAAACCTATTTGGACTTAGGGGGTGCCGGCGGGATTATAGGACCATGGATGCAAGACATCAGCAGAGGTCAGGATCAGGAGAATCGTCTTTCACCAAGTAGAGACATACAGAAGTAAGGAGCTACAGAGGTATGGGAGTTCATTCCAGGTAATTGTGATCAGGGAACGTAATTATGGTCGTATGTGATTATGGTGGGGTGTTATACACCTTGGGGAGAGTTAACAGGTACAAAAATGCTATCGCAGTACAAATTTGTTCCGTATTTCGTTTTGCTTTCCTGCCCAACACCAGGAATGTTACACTTAAATATTTTTTGCACGTTATCTCCTACATCCTGGAGATCAGGATCACTTCTTGTTGATCACAGGATATCTGCGTACGCCGACCCCTCTTTTGCCGTGACCATCAAATCTGGGCGATCAAGTGTTCGTATTTTCTGTTCCTGTATTCTCAAAATTGATCGTAAAGCAAACAAAAAATCACTTTTGCAAGTCCTCAAGACAAATTAGTGAAGTTCACAAATTTTGTCTCCCGACACTTTCCATAATTGTTCCTCCTATCTTCACTTTAAGTTTTAGTTACTACAGTGACCTGTGATCCAGTCGCTGGATAACGACATTCGCATTCTCAGACGCCGGCACTGATATACATCCGACGGATGTTTGGTTTATTATTCGGGGTTCCTTTCAAGATTTGTTTTATTCCTGTCCTCTCTTCCTAGCGAGCATTCGCCTATCAGCCACCTGGGAACGCGCCGCGTATGGATACATGTGTATTTTTTTTCTTACCTCCTAATTTAATTTATAAAATAGATATAATATATATATATCTACATACATGCATGAATGAGAAAAAGTAAACAAAACGAGAACTGACAAATATGAGGAAGACTCAGAAAAAAACATAGTAAGGATTAGACGGTCAATTCCTTTTCAGTGTGATAAAGATACTAGGATGTAGCTAGAGGTTTCCCGAAATAATTTTAAAAAGCTTATAGCTTAAAAAATTAACGAAGTAAAATTTGTGGATTTGAGATGTAGGGAGCCAGACAGAGATAGGACATTTTTGTGACATAAGGCACTTTATACACATTTTTAACTAATATTTAAATAATAATAGTTAAATAGCTTTTCGTTATTATTTTGTTGTTGCATTGTTTCAAATTTGTAGAAGAACACAGAAGATGGAGGAGAACTAAGTTGAACTTTTACGGGAAAGAAGTGTTAGTGAATAAGCAGAACTTCTATGTAGAATGACGCTACGTGGAAGACATAAGATTCTAAGAAAAGGTATTGACAGACAAAACTCTATTTTAACATAGAACGTAGAAGAGTTAGGTGCCCGGAGCTAAGACAAACCTAAATTAATAACGACGAAGGGACGGAACAAAGACCCTGGGAATACCGACAGTGCAGGAGTTGCCCTTCACAATAATCACGTGATTGCTAGGTGTGTTTACTTTGTTGACAATGACCCCACCCTATTACATAGCCCCTCTGTGATACAGAACGCAACAGCTATTGAAATATCATTAATTCATAGTGAGCATATACTAATTACTTATTTAGTGTATACGTGAAATTAGTTTATAATTCCTACATGGAATAATAAATTATTAGTTTATATTATTCATTACATGCGTGATAAATAACAGATCACATTCCTATCAAAGAAAGTTCTACTTGCCAAATTCACAAGACTTACCTCATGTTAATAGCTTACTTTAGATTGGTTTTGTATTCGGTAAATGGTGAGAAAGTTTTTTAATCTAAAATCAGAAGATACACAGGGTATCTAACAACTAAAATTTTTTAGAAATCCTGCAAAAGGCGATCAAGCCTTGTTATCACTCTGATGAAGGCGACAGATAGTCCTAGAGGTAATGGTATGAGTATGTGGTCTTCCTGACGTCATGCTTAGGAGGTAGAAGGGTCGTCTCCGGAATAATTCCAAACCCTTAATATTTGGGAAATTTGAGATTTCAGAACGTCCTTAAAACAGAGGATATTGTGTTAAATTATACCTCAAAAAAAGGTTGTTCTATTTAACACGGCTTGTAAACGCATTTTAAATTTTTCAAATATTTTAAGGAACAGGGCTAATTCCAGGAAATACCCCAGTATAAAATTAATCATTGCAAGGATCATTCCCATAGTAAGCAACAATTTTGAATCTTAGTTTTCAAAATGTTGAACTGTGTCAGAGGAAAAATATTTATACTTAGCTAACCATCAAGGATAAATGACCATACACCTCCAGACATGATAATATACTTATAGAAATCATATAGATAGGTATATGTGACTGTGTGGACGCTCTTCCACTTTCCTGACAGTGCTACTATGAAAGAAAATGAGTCTTAAAGCATGTAGCTTTATAAAGTTTATAATGTGTCCAAATCTACTTTAATCCACTAGAAAAAAATATTATATATGTATAATTTTTATTTTAAGATAACCAAGAAAGCAGTACGAGAATGTAAAATATCATATCTAATAATTAACAGAAAATACAATAATGAATTTTTGTGCGGAATTGTCACTGTCACAATTAATTATAATAAATAATGGCTATATAAGAGATAAATAAATAAGAGAGAAGATGCTGTAAAAAAAAGAAGAAAGGCAAAGGCAATATGGAACTAACATGCCCGATGAGGCAATTCATTTGACGATATAATTCTTTAAGGGAAACATTAATATCTCGATAATAGGCATTGCCTAACCGGCTTATAATCTTACCAAATAAAAATAAGTTAATGATAAAAATAACGCAAAGGTAGGTATATGCTTGTTAATCACAAACTGAGAACTTAAATATTTATTATATTTCTGATAGATTAAATATCATTATTTGATAAATATAATATTAACTTAGGATTTAGTAACACTTTAATGCTTAAGTAAGGACTTAAGCAGGGATACTAATTATTATTTCTAAATACTGCTCTAACTAGAAACTGTTGAAAGCTTTTTTTTAAAACTTATCGTTTAGATTTCTTCCTCAATCACTAATCACTGATTCGCCAAGACCAGAAGCACTTTCACTCAGTCTCATGCCAGAGGAACAATATCAGAATGGGGGGGGGGAAGGGAAGGACTAAGGGTCAGCCAAGGTGCGGAAACCTCGGCCATGCATTCTCCAAGGTGTCACGCGTATAGACAGCTTCCATGTAAATATTTATCGTTTTTATTTGTGCCACAGGAGACTACTGCACCTGAATATCAAAAGTATTTCCGATAGACTTATCCTACAGACCGTGGAAACAACACCTGAGTCTGGCATTTATCATCGGGGTCATGACTGCATAAATTCAGATACCTTTGGTTTTATTTTATACCATTTTTTGTTTATCCAGAAGGGTGTTAATACTTTTTGTTGTATGGTAATGCAGGCGGTATATCGGGGAAATATGGGTTAGAGGTCATAGGAAGTCTTGTCGTTAATGATATTATTTATTAATTTATACAAGAAATGCATGTAGACATTATCTAATGTAAGGCCGTATGCACACGGATGTACTGAAAAGGAACTGATCAGTGAATGGGATAACGCACACGGCGCTACTGGTTGTGTACTCGTCTGTGATTCAGTCCACAACCAGTAATGCTCTCTGTGGAGTCCCACTCTGTCTCATTGAATCACACAGGGAGTGACTTAATGATAACTAGTAGGTAATTCGCGTCACTGATTAGTTCCTTTTCAGTACATCTGTGTGCGGGCCAAGTTGCAGACTAAAATTTTAAAAGTTTGATTTTGGAAGGCTATCGATAAAATAATTTCGAAGACAGAGATTTGAAACTTTTTCAAAAAACATGCTTAAAAATAACTAGTTGGTCGATTTTGTAATAAATTTTTATGTAAACTCAAGAAAGTAAAGGGAGGATACAACGTTACAGAGCTTATATAAATAATAAAACTCAAATCTGTTATCAAGAGCTTTAAGAAACTTATTAATATTATTTTCGGGCAGCCCGTAGCGCAGTGGTTAAGACACAGTCTTACCAATTTGATGTCTATTCGCGGTGCGAGTTCGAATCCGGCCTGGTGGGGGCTGCTTAGACTTTTATCATTGAATGGCGGTCCCACAAAATGAAAAACTTTAACCACCAACCATGGTTAGGCAGTATAGGACTCCAATTGACGCATAAATAGACCATCAAATAATTTATTTCGACGTAACAAAATTGAGACAATAGCTTCTGTTATATAATGGCTTATAACAGAATATTCCGTAAAAACTTCACCGAAACTACGGGAAGGTATATATTATTAATGAAGTCCTTACCTAATTTTTAAGAAATAAACTAAATCTGTTAGAATTCCTGATTTTATAAGCGTATCCAGAGTACAACATACACACACAAATGTAGACAATACACAAAATTAGATTTATGAGGGGAAAAGGTCCATGTTGCAAGAAACCTAAATGAAGGTATTCCAAAGATCAAAACTTCGATACAAATAATAGGGGTTTTCATGATCTTTAGTTTAACATGTTAAAGCGTGTTAATTGGAAAAAACTCATGTTAAATGGAGAAATATTTCCTTCTTTTACCATGTTAAAACGATATGACATGTAAAGGTGGATCCACATGTTGGCCGCTCGCCACGGATCGGAGGCTCGTTCAAATGCTCGGCAAACAAAGAGCGGGCCGTCATAACATATAACATGAATAACATGTCAGTGTTATTCAGAGAGGCAAGCATGGCGGACGTAATAGTGGTTTCAGCCATTGCACTTAGATTGTATTATTTTTATTACAAAAAAAGAAAATGAAAGGAAATTAAATATAAATAAATAAGATTAAATATAAAACTTATTATAAAAAGTACCAACAAACACCTTTAACCTCCTAACAGCTCTCAGTTGTAACTAGACAAAGAACAATGGTGTAGATGCTACACGAGCGCTCTCACGAACCCCTTTGATCTGTGTCCAAAAAACCGACTCTCGACGGCTCGGCAACGAGCCTAGGCCAACCAAGCCGAGCCACCTATCCACATGCTCGCGTATGTCTGAGTTCGCCATGGCTCGGCCAACATGTAGAGGCCCCTTAACATGGCTGAGAGTCTGTTACTAGATCTGTTAAATGGTGAATGACGTCGTCCAACAGACCGACTGAGCTCTCCACCGTTTTGATTATTGTGTTAGGTTACTTGCTCATAGTTTGTGTTTTGATTGTCTTAGAATTGTTTTGGATGTTTATTCAATAATTACAACTAATTTAATTGATTCATTAGTTCAGATTGTAATCATTTGTTCAGATTCTAATCTTAATTAATTCATGTTGTAATAAATTACAGAGATAAAAACTTAGAACTAAACAATAACATGAAGTTTTGGAAGGAAAGGTTACTAAACGAGTTGCTCAGAAAATCCACAAGGACCACTTTTACATTTAACATGAATTTAAATTGGTCTGCTCACAATCCTATACTTATAACATTTAACATATTAAACATTTCACATTTAACACATCATGAATACCCCTACCTAATAAAAGAAGATAAATAGACTTGTTATAAACAATACAGCACAACTGTCGTAAATCAAGATTGAGGGAAAATATTTTTAGTTACTTGGTCTCTGGTAGCTTTTACAGCAACTTTAGAGAGGTGACCATATATATTTTCTGCTCCAATCACTGTAATCATTATGATGATTAAAAAAAAAATTGTAATTATTATACTGATAGTAGTTTCCGATTTATCAAGTCCTAATTGTAATGTCAAGTAAATGTTGCAAGTTGATAATAAATATTCATTAAAAAAAAAAGTAGAGGTTAGAAATAATTTAATAAATATATATAAGCAAATATGGCAGAGATAGATGATAGGAGCTAACTAAATAGCGAATTTGGCAGAGATAGATGATAGGAGCTAACTAAATAGCGATTTTTCAAAATAAATAGCTTCCTATTTTACATAATTCAAATTTAAAGGTTGACAGATAGTTCGCTTAAATCAAGAAAAGCGCATTCTTCATTGAAATGTATTTATTCATTATGAATAATTTTAAATAGTCGTTTAATCATATTCATCAATTAAATATAATCTAATAACAACTTATAAGTTTGAATAATTAATCTTCACTAAACGAACATATTATTATTAAATAAATAACATCGATCTACAACATAACAGGCATTTAACTTAACCTAGATTATGGAACATATAAATTTATTGAAAAAAAAATAATATGTTTCTATATATATCTTTATTTCTAAATTTCTTTTACTGAAAATTTTTTAAAAAAAAAAGTATTTTTTTATGACTTTTAATTCTTGTATCAAATTTTTCACTAGCCCATTTTTAGTAAAGCAGCGAAAAATTATTCTTTTCGACTTTTCAAAATGAATTATTTAATAACTCACTGGAGAAAAATTAGTTAGAAAGTTTTGTTAACAATAAATAATAAAACAATATTGCTATTGCAATAGATACATTTTTACACTAAATAATGAGAGGAGTAATGTAGTAAGACTACAGTGCTAGTTATAACTGAAGCAGGGGGTAAATATACATATTCTCAATAAAGAGAGTAATTTAACAAGAAAGATAGTTTTTACTATATACAAATAAATAATAGCATTTAAAAAAAAGATTAAAGGAGCCTAAATAGTGATTTAACATGCAACAATTGAATATTCTAAACGGATACAATATTATTAATTATAAAAAATAATTAATGAAAGCTAATTAAGTACTAAGATTAATTAGTAATGTTCTGCAATGATGGGGAAGGAGTGTAGTACTACCAGCCGTCATCTAATGAGCTTACTATAACAGCCAACAGACCTTTCTCCGGCCAAGGACTAGCAAATACCACGATCTAAGATACTTGTACAGTGTGGACGTGTGTTAAGATAGCGCTTGCAAACGCATATATGCACAGCAGGTGTACTTGCTTTGTACTTTCTGTACCTGCAAACCAATACTACCGAGCCAGACGGAGAATTTTACAAGTTAACACATAGTTACGTTGTTGAAATTGGTTCATTAACAACCTAGCAATCATTAAACACAGTCAAATCCAAAAATGGAAAAGAGTTGTTTGTAAGGAATTAAACTCGTTGTATTACTCATCGATTTTACTTTCAGAACAAGTGCTACTGTATATTTTTTAAAGTTTATATTTAATAATATTAATATATAACTTTTGGTCAACAGCAGGACTGTTGTTATTATTTTTACTATTATCTATATCAAAAATTCAGACTGTCTTGATCTTTAAACGTTGATTAATATAACGTTAAAATAAATTAAATAAAACGTCGATAGTAAATAAAAATATACGTGTGTTTTTATATATTTCACTTAGCTGTTCACACTGAACACTGTAGTGGTTGAAATTCGATAACTATATTGGCGTACGAGATATGATTCCCGATATACGCTAATTCGACAAATATGACCGAACCACTTGAACAGATTTTTTTTTCCCTCAGATTGGATTATAGCGTAGGAATTTTCAACCCCACACTAATCCTTTCATTTCAGCCCCTAGGATTCTGCTTATCAAGCATAATCCAGCTCTCACTCCCAAAGGTAAGACTAGGTAGGTAATTTGATTGCATTCAATTATGCCTGTTACATACGGTTTAGCTGGAAAATTCTAATGTCAATTACTTGGCAAAATGCCACTACTCTAGATCATTCTTTATAATCCACTAACTCCCCTAACTTAATAATCCCTAACTCGTCCACCAAAGGGTAATCGAAGTGCTCATTTCCTTTCCCGATTCTACTGACAGGAAAAGCAGTAGCCTAGTCAATGGAATAATAGTTATTAACAAATGTGAAGTGTGATAATAATTGTTTTAATATTATATTATATATATATAACTTACGCATTGTCGAGAGAAAATCCAAAGAGGAAAGGGACGAGGAATAACACACAAGTTCAAGTGAAAGATTGTAAACTTATAAAATATATATACACAATACCACATCACATTATAAGGGAGTGGGTTAGGTCTGCTGAAAGGGAGGGGGGTGGAGGTAAGACTACTTTATTGGTTCCTGTCCTCCTCTTGCAACAATAACAATCTGATATAGCCCTCCGTCAGCTGACATCCCGTAACTTTATATACATATATAATATTACACTCCTAACTTTTTTAATCATTTACTGATTACACGCATTACTTGGGTTAGGCACCTCTGTTCTGCTCATATAAGACCCATAATGTTAGACATTTTCTTGAAGACTACTAATACCACCCTCCATAAATGTGTCGGAATAAAAATGTTGCAGGAAAAAGACAATATGAATAATTTGTTTATCCATTAAGAAAATTCAAGTATATATTTATAGTTCGTTAATGGAATTAGCTATATTTTACGATTGACACTGACCAAGCGGCCGAAATGTAAGGAGTGGTACTATATCGGAGGCCTTGGCCGAACCTACCAATACATCCTCCTTGCGTTTCCGGCCGCACCCTCCTTGGGTGAGTTTACGGTGGTACGGTAGCCATCCTAGTCATCTCGATTGTGGATATTATCAATGTCTGTCGGTTTTTGAAGCAAATACAGTTTTAAGAAGGAAATAGTAAATTTCTTGTCAGGAGTTTTAACTAACTAATTTTCAGAAAAATATTGATTATGATTATTACATAATTATGTAGAATATCGAGGCATAGATCCGATTGATCTTATATTTTAAATAATAATTCATGAAGAGTTTCCATAACTATTTATAAAATAGTTATATTTTTTCCAGAAATAAAACTATACGGGTAAAATTCACTGCAGATCTTATGCGAACCACGATTCTGGAGATGAGATGTGGCAGCCACTTGGTATCATAATGACAAGAAGAAGCTACAAAAAGCTAAAAATGTATGATAAGGGTAAAATTATTTTATAATAATACCAAACAAATCAGTGGTTTAGCAACCTTTCACTTATAAGTCTTATTCCCGACTGGATAAATCAACGAGGAAGGCAAAATTATAGACAACGAACTGGTTTTGTCAGCCCCATACTCTCTCTATCTAAATATTTACTCGATGTGCCTTATAAGAAGGATAAAACCTTCTTAATAGGTCAACATTTTCAAGATATTTCTTAAAGGCGAATTTTTCCTCAGGTTTCTGACTAAAACTCCCTCTCTATTCATCAGGACTTTTGTTATTACCTTTACTGGACATCACTGAGTTGAGGGGAGAAGGCACATGGACATTTTGGAAGATACAGTCAAAGAGGTAGGCATTTGTAAGGAAAGAACGGCAGATGGAGCGGCGATGGAGAATTATGTATTACGATTTACGAACAGGCTCTTGACGCTGCTTTGTAATAGAAGATGAAAATTGAAAGACTTAAATA